>NC_044929.1:7265599-7338323 GCF_003576645.1 Ipomoea triloba
TATATATAAAATGAGTAATTTATGGAACGGGTAAGTGTTATTTTGGACAAAATTTATTGTATTTTAATTTTAATTTCTAACCATTTATAACCAAAATTCAAATGATAATATCCTACTAACATGGTCAACCTTATTCCATTTTATATTCATATAACAACTTAACAAAAATATTTTCAATTTTCTGAATTTAAAAAAGAGACACATTAATAGAAGACATTTTAAAAATGAATAAATATATTAATTTTATTAATCAATAGTCTTTTTGTTATTAATGTACATTACAAAAAAAAACACTAATTATTTAAAATATTAACTATAGTCAAATATTTTTATTTCTTTTGTATTATTTCTTTAGTAATTATTTAATAAATTTGGAAAGTAAATGATAAAAAAAAAAGTTTTCTTCTCAATCTGTGATACCTTGGTTATTTTAATATTTTATTTTAAATATTATTGTTTTTAGTAAACTATTTTACTATATAAATATTTTTTTAAATAAATTATTTTTACTATATAGTCTATATAAATATTATATTATATTTTACGTGACCTACAATCATTTGAGTAAAATTATTGTAGGTCTATTACACTTTCCTAAACCTATATTACCCTTAAAATATGTTATTTTTTGAGCCCAATAATTGCGCTAATCTTATATATATTTATGTTCCTAAAGAGCTACGTAAATTTCCTAATCTTATACATATTTATATATATTATATGCTATACATGATTTTTTCTTATTATCATCATAATTGTCTTCCCTAATATATTTTTCTTTATCTAAAAACATAATAAATGTGAATGAAGGTTATACCCCTTATTTATGTCCATTTTTTTCGTTAAGTTTTTTTGTAAATTATGCTATAAAAGTTGTACTACATAATATTTTGGACAAATATACCGCTACCGTTATAACTTCCGTTATCTTTTCCACTATTGTTACTATGCACATGCATCCACCATATATTTTCTTATCTTCTTCAATAATAATAATAATATATACACATTAAATATTATAGTTATATGTTAGTTATTTTTTAAAATATAATTATTCAATTTATAAAAATATTTTACATTATTATTATTATTATTTACTATATTAAAATTTAAATAAATTTAAAATTTTAATACAAAATACTAATATTGGACACATATTTTTTGCGCATCGCGCATAAGAAAAACTAGTATATATATATATATATATATATCATCTTATATATATATATTTATATTATGCTATACAGAATTTTATCTTATTATCATCATAATTATCTTTCTAATATATACTACTCCGCCATTCTACTATTATGTACTAAATCTCTTTATACTTATATTATATATACACACATAGATTCCTAATTCATTTGCCTAAACTTTTTACGGTTCTTATGAGTCAAATATTCAAGTTTATTACATTTTAATTTATAACCATTTATAACCAAATTTCAAATGGTAATATCCTACTAAAGTGGTCAATCTTACTCCATTTTATTCATATATATATATGCTACACCTCATGATCAATACACATACATATCATTTTTTTCATTGTATTGTCATTCTATTGTCATTCTATTCAACAATAAAGTATGGATTCAAGTCTTCTTTCTGCATCCCAACTCTCTCTTAGGACAAGAAAAACATCCATATGCCTTCGTTTAATGCGTTATTATTTTTCTAAAAAATATCAACGCACACCACTGAACCACCAAACTCTAGAGTGCTTATTTCATGACTATAAGGTATGTATTGCATTATACATCTATACTATATATAAAAATAATATCCTCCTCTAAAATTTAGTAATATGGTAATTATTATGATTATTTATATTTATATTTATATTTTAGTCTTATCTTCACCCATGTTGCACGGAATATTTGATTATAAAATGAACGGAGTGAATAATTATTACATTTAATACAAAATCAAATGACATGAGATACGTGTTAGTTGATTATGCTAAATACTTTTTTAGTACATCTTATAGGAAAATTTCATTCTTTGGATTGAAAAAGTTACTTGAATTTTTTTTACCCAATATTTTATTAACTGATTTAAAATGTGATAAATGTTAAAATTCTTTTATATTCATTTGTTATTATAAATTGACCAATTTGATTGTGATTTAACCAAATAAAATTCATGTTCATTATATCGTGTTTATGTGTATGTGTATTATGAACATAAATTTTGTACCTTATGAAGTCAAATTCTGTGTATTGAACTTGGGTCCACAATGTACTATAGACCCCTGGTCCACAATATAACGATTGAACTGTAGGAGGCACACTAGGCTAGCCCAATTAAGGGTCAAAGTACATGTCAAATTGATTTTTCAATACGAGAGGGAGTTCAAACTCCCGACCTCTCTTAAGATATGAGGGTACATGTAACATCCCCGGCCTGATTTTATAACATCTAAGCCTAGTATAAATATAACACTCACAGCAGAATTCAAAGCCAATATCGGGGAATGCTACCACCACAACTACCCATTCCCGGATAGTTGCTAAAGCTAAAACTTCCAAATAACATTTGCATGCTTACAAAACATAAATAAGGAATTCTACAAGCCAGATATCTAAACATCAAACCATTCATCAATACTAAACAATCTCAATGTTAACTTCAATAGAATCTACTCGAGTCCATAATCATAAGCCATATCACTATTAAACAATAATAGTCTCAAAAGGTACTAAATAAGATCAAACTAAAACAAGAAATACTATCAAGTCGGAAGCCTCTGATCGTACTCTGATCATGCAATAATCCAAACCTGAAAAGGGTCAATAAAACAAGTAGAAAACAACCCGTTAGCATAAATGCTAAGTATAAACCACTCCACCCTGTGAAATAGTTTATGTTAGACATGTATGCCCTAGGAGCCAACATTTATTATTTTGGGCATTGATTTCTTATTAAATAAATATAATAAATAAATGTTTTATTTATTTTATTTTGGCTTAATTAATATTTGATATTATTCCATACAATCTTCTTAACTCTTCATTCTTAAGAGTTAAGAATATGAGTGATGAAGAATTAATAAATGAAGTATTGTAAAAATGTTCCTAGTAATAGGAATTCTAATTGGGCATTAGAAATTATAATGCCCAATTATAATTCCTATTACTAGGAACATTTTTACAATACTTCATTTATTGCTAGTAGATTTAGATCGAATTCCCATAAGGCTAGCACATTGTCCATCTTATGGTTAGTCTCATGCCATTCAGTATGAGATACAGAGAGTGGACATGTGGATGATTGTTAGAGAACAAGTCATTGAACAATGACTGACTACAACGTACCGCATGGCGTTTACCTACGTGTCATCGGTATGTTGTATGTTACAAGTACGCAATAACCCTTTGACTTGAGATGACATGGTTGTCTCGTAAAGATGGTGGACTAGTTTTTGCCAATATGCGTCTTTTGTTCCGTATGGGACTATAAGTGTACTTGGTGGCCTAGTTCAGTATGGAGATATACGTGCGTGCAATAGAGGATCCACCGTCTTGAGGTAATAAGAATGTTCTAGTCTATTCAATATCATACAACAAGAATCTCTGGCCAGAGTATAATGAAATTGGACTTCAGGTTATGAATATTGAATATACTTATATTTTAGGGGTCAATTTGACCTTTTTTCCTTATTTTTATCCATAGTATGGTGAGACTATTAATAAGCATCAACAAAAAAAAAATCATAAAAAATTCACAACAATATTGAAGACTAAAATTTATAGTAATAGAATTGTTCAAATAAAATATTTACAAATATAATTACTAGTTGCATAAAATAAAAAAATTAAAAATATAATATTAATAATATAAAAAAATTGTACTTGATATACTGATAGGCATCAGCAAAGAGCTATTGTTTGCAATAGCAATTTGGGACTGCGAACAGCAAGAAGGTGTTACTGTTTGCAGCCCAAATTGCTTTTGCGAGCAGTAGTTCGCTTTTTGTAGTAGCCTATTGTTAATACATATATATATATATATATATATATATATATATATATATATATATATATATATATATAGGATCGCGTTCAGGTGCGTACGGGCCGCCCAGGAGAGAACTACGGACGAATCGTAGCGCGCCACATGTCCAGGATGTAGTTGTACCTAACGTTATAACTAGGTGCACTTAATGTTATGATTAGGTGCACCTAGGTGCACCCAAGTGCATAAATGTTAACAGGGTAAATTACTTGCACTTCTAAGTGAAAATAGGTGCACAAGTGCAAGTAAAATGTATTACAGATGCAACTAAATTGTACACTGAGCATCAATACTAAGTGCACCTAATGTTATAACTAGGTGCGCCTAGGTTGCACCCAGGTGCATAAATGTTAACAAGGTAAATTACTTGTACATGTAAGTGAAATGTGCAAGTAAAATGTGTTGCAGATGCAAGTAAAATGTATTATAGGTGCAAGTTGACAAATTGAAAGATGCCGATATACCATAGATGTATTCTTGATTCCCCTTCTACCCCTAAAAATTTAAATACCCAAAATACCCAAAATGCATGTGGTGTTTAATAAATATTATATGATATTCATATAATATCCATATAATTCCCGTATATATCACATATTCCATATACGATTGATTTGGTCGGCCAATTTGTACTGGCGGTGATAGGAGGGCCACCGCCGGAGCTACCACAACCGGCGGCGGCGGAATTTATTCCGGCATCTTCAGGATCGCCTGGAACTGCGAAGAAGTATGAGCGCAGTCCAGGCTGCGTCTTGTTCCCAGAAATAGGAGAGGAGGATCATTTTCCACCCGAAGGCGATCGTGAGCAAGGAGGTGCGATTGTGAATTGGGCTCTGACGGTAACGATTTCGACGGGTGAATATGAGGCATTGGATGATACTGAAAGAAACTCCTCGGTGATAGGCAGATTTGGGCATAATAGACCTCCGTTAGAGGTGATTCGAGCAGAGTTGAGTGCGAATCTTCGTCTGATAGGTGAAGTTCACATCGGCTCGTTAGATGCAAGAACCATTCTGGTTCGATAGACTTCGAATGACGACTGGAGGAAAGTGTTGATGAGGAATCGCACAGTAGTAGCGGGATCGAGTGTGTGGTTCTCTAGATTGTCACCGGACTGGCGACCATGGCAAGACTCGCCATTGGTACCGGTATGGATACATCTCCCTAATCTCCCAGTTCATTTGTTCAATTTCAGTATACTGAGTAGGATCTGTGATCGATTGGGAAAGCTCTAGCTTTAGATATTGCAACAGAGAGGCGATCTAGGCCGAATGTTGTGATGGTAAGGGTTGAAATTGACTTGCATAAGCCTATTTTGAATCGTATTTGGATTGCAATTGGGGGAGAAGGGAAAGGATTTTGGCAGTGGGTAGACTATGAATACATGTCGAGTTATTGCACTAGCTGTAATCGAATTGGTCACTCATTGGTGACTTGTAGAAGGATGGTGAATGTGAGAGTTGAAGAACGCATGCCAACTGTTTGTAATAATGCTCCTTTGAACTCTAGGGTTGGGGAAATAGAGATAGAACAGAATAGAGGTTTGCAGGTTCATGATGAGGAGTGTTTGAGCTCAAAAATGGCAGGGGAGGAAGGAGAGGGTGCTCTGCCTAATCTTGCACCAGTTGGAACTGGGACAGAGCAGTTGATCCAGGTGATAAGACTCCGAGATACCCTTATTTCAGGCACATTTTAGGGTGTTTTATCGCATCTATAGCATCCTTACTTGGTAAATTATGTGCGTAAATGCTTGAAAATCACTAACTGATGCACGTAAGCTACTTTTAGCTTAAAAGAAGTAAAACAGGAGCCCCGGGAGCAAATAGGACCAAAAGTTGAGCTTAAAGAGCAAACCAGGCAAGAGCGGAGCCCTGGAGGACCAAACTGGAAGGCCACACGCGTGTGAGCAGGCGTGAAAACTTTCCAGAAGCTTCCCACGCACGCTCACACGCGCGTGAGAGGCGTGGAGACGGTGATGCGCGAATTTCAGCTAGGGTTGTCATTTCGGAGACTATTTAAACCCCTTTGATGAATTTTCAGAGTGGATTCCAGAATTTTAGTTTTCCCTTTTCTTAGTTTTTCCTTTGGAGAACATTCTCCATTTTTCTTAGTTTTTAGATTAGATCAATCTCCATTGTAGAAGACAACAAGCTTGGATTGAAGATTTTCTTCTCTCTAGGTGACCTCTATTTCATTTCTATAATTTTAGCTATCTTGTTCTTGGATCCCAACGCACACATCACAAGGTTTATACGAGAATGTGGGATGTACAGACAAGAAGGCGTTAGCGAGGAAATAGTTCGACTCAAATTATTCCCATTTTCAGTTATAAGAGAGGCAGCACGATGGTTGGAAAACCAAGACGACAATCATTTCAGAACGTGGCAACAGTTGCATCGTGAATTCATGAACGAGTTCTTTTCGATTACAAAAACTATGAGGATTAGAAGGCTGATACAAGAATTCAAAAAAGGAAGACTTGAAAGTTTGGGAGAGGCTTGGCGAAGATTTAAAGTTCTTAAAAGGCAATACCCACAAGATCTGATGCACCCATGAGACATGATTAGCTCATTCTATGGAGGGTTAACGGATGAAGGAAAAATGTCGCTTGACTCATCCTCTAGCGGTGCCTTTGTCTCCCTAGCTTTGCAAGAGGCTGAAGAATTAATCGAGAGAATATCTAAAAACACATCCTGTTGGTATGAACGAAGAGGAGATCATGGAGGAATTTATGAAGTTGATAATCGAGTGGCGAGTGAGGCCAAAATGAAGCAATGAGTCACGAAATCAAAAAGCTACAGGCTATGGTAGAAAAAATGGAAGGAAAGCCCAAGCCTTGCATGGCATTGGCACTTTATTGTAATATCTGTGGAGTACCTCATGACACCAATATTTGCACTTCTACGTCTGCATCTGAACAAGTTGAGGCAGTAGATTATCAAAGGAACTCCAACTTAAATGCTTATGGACAAAACCAAAGATCAAATAACAATTGGAAACAGGGAGAGGGTTGGAACAATAGCAACAATGACGGATATCAAGCGCAAAGACAATACAACTATGGACACAAACCTGTATATGGACAAAATGACAAGAAGAGACTGATGTACAATCAAAACCAAGGAAATGGAAATCAAATGACCCAGTTCAGGCCACAATACGACTCTCAACTTGATTTTACTCAACAAAGGAGGGATGACATCCGTGAAGTAGATGAAAGACTTACAAGGACAATCATGGAACTCAAAAATGATCGGGCAAATCTGAAACAAGAGATTACTCAAGAGATTAAACAAGAAATTTCTAGTCTTCGACAAGAGTCTAAGGCCACACTTAAGACAATTGAGAATCAAATCTCTCAAATGTTTAAGATGATGTCAGATCGACACTACGGACAACTCCCGAGTAACACTGAAAATAATCCGAAAGAGAGAGTCAACGCCATTGATGCCAAAGAAGAAACACATGTGAAATGTGATCCAATGGATGCTATCTGTGGTACATGTCAATGTAAGGTAGATGACCAAAGAAACAAGACTACCTCTTGTAGTCCCAATCTCGAAGTGAAGAACGCGAACAGTTCATGCACCATATCAATGAAAAAACACAAGGAGAAAACCACTTCGGAAGAATGCCCAAAAGAAAAGGAGCTACCACGATACAACATCAAATGTTCTAAAGAGAAAGAAACGGCTCGAGAAGGTACAATTAATGCTTTTATTCGAAAATTTTTCAATAGCGAAGAATGTCGTGAGTTGTTTGAGAATGACATTTGTGATAATTTTACCTGTTTAAGCCAAGAATCTTCGGCTTGTTTAACTGAGGGAAACCCCAGAAAGAAGGGTGACCCTGGAGCTTTATTGATTCCTTGTTCTATACAGAACATGGAACCTAGAAACGCTCTTGCTGATCTTGGTGTTTCTATTAATGTCATGTCTTCAAATCTTTTTGAAAAATTGAACTTACCACGTTTGAAACCGACGAGGCTAACTCTACGTTTAGCTGACGGAACCACACAGTATCCTGAAGGCTTAGCGGAAGATGTTTTAGTAAGAATAGGGAAATTTCTTGTGCCTGTCGATTTTATTGTTTGTAAGATGGGAGATGATGATCCCCATGAATCGTTAATTCTTGGAAGACCATTTCTGGCAACTTGTCGTGCACGAATAGATGTTAGTTCAGGTGAAATTACCCTGAGATTCGAGGGACAAGCCACGAATGATGACAAGGAAAAAGCAAAAGAAGGAACTGATGGCGATGAAAGGGCAAAGGTCAAATCAAAGGCGAAACCAAAACCGAAACGGAGTAATGATAAGCTTACATGGAAGAACACGTGGGTACCAAAATGCTTCTTACCCACTACTAAGGAATATGGTTGAATTTTAACCAAGGTATAATGCGTCTAGCCAATGACGTAAATAGTGTCGCTTCTTGGGAGGCAACCCAAGGTTTTAATAATATGTTTTTGCATTATTTCTATGCTTTCATTTTTTATGTTTTTGTTCTAATAAATTGCTACAATCAAATGAAACCATGTTTTGAGGACTAATTTGTAGGAGTTGGGACTAAAAATTGCTTTGGAAAGGCTAAGTTTGGACATAGGTATGAAAGGCAAAGCCAAAAATCGGAAGAAAACAATGCAGTGGACCTACACGAGGCTCACACGTGTGTAGCCGTGCGTGGGAACGAGGCAGTAGCCTCCCACGCACGCTCACACGCGTGGAGCCATGCGTGGGAGCGAGACAGAGAGCTCCCACGCACGGTCACACGAGTGTGATCGGCGTGGAAGCCCCTACGGGTTTAAAACCCTTGTTTGGCCACTCCACACTATTTTGCCCCAAAACACCATTTTTTTCTTCTCTTCTCCACGTAAGGAAGAACCAACCTCAAGGTTTGAACATATCTCTTACTTTTTACCTTCAAAGAAGATCAAAAACATCAACATCAAGGTAATTTCTCATCTTTTTAACTCTTTATCCTTGAATATTCATGAGTTTGGAAGAGCTTGAATGAGAAATTTATTCTACATTGCCTTGCATGATTTTGAATGATTTTGAAAGTTTAAATTGGTTATAATGCTTCATAGAACTATCCTTTGATGTTTTCTTTCATTATTGATAGTTACATTGATGGATTGTTATATATTTTTGAACTTCAAGTGTGAACACCATTGATGAACAAATGGGTTTGTTAGATTTCTTGTTGAAATTATGAAATTGATGCTTGAATTGATGAATAAACTTGTTGTAGAACTATTATATGCTATCAATTTGACTTTTCACATGCTACATTGCCCAAATTGAATTTTCAATTTCAAACCCTAATTTTAAATTTGGGGAAGAAGATGAAGTTGACTTTTTGAAATTATTGACTTTTGTAGTTGACTTCTTATTTGACTATCAAATTGATATATCTTATGATGATTTGATGCATGTGTGTGACAATGGAATGATATTGTTGATATTCTTATGCTAGAATTGTCCAAAATATAGGGGAAACTATGGCGAAATTTTCGAAAATTCTTAGCCCTATATGTTTGAAATCCGTTATCTTGACAAGGAATTTTACACAAATATAATGGTGACTTATTCAAAGCCAATTACCATGAATGATAATTTCTATAATTTCTAGGATGGGACGCTCGAAAGAAATTGCGAAGAAATCAAAGCATGATATAGGAGAATCGAGTCGATCAAGGTCACGGCAACAAGCTACAGCTCAACAGGCTATACAAGAGCCGAGGTCAAGGTCATTACGACACTTGACACCCCTCCAACTCGCGACAGTGGATAACTATAAAAGGAAAGCAGCTTTCTGTTGGCCGTCACTTTGAAGATAATGTTTTAAGAGAATTTGGTTGTTTGGACGAAGTGAATAGGCTTCTTAGGCACCCACATCTCCGCTATCTGTTTGAGTGGAGAGGACCCACCTATGCGCCTGTCACCTATGAATTCTTGGCGACCTTGGAAATTAGAAGGGAAGTCAACAATGCAAGAGAGTCTATTTCATTCACTCTTTTCGGCAACCACTACTGTATGTCTGTCAACACTTTGGGTGTTACACTCGGTTTTCATGATGCAGTGAGCGTGTCCATGCCATATTTCATAGATTTCAAGGAAGATTTTGATACAGACGAATTTGTTAGACGATATTGGAGAAGCATCACAAACAATGCCCCATACAACTCTTCAAACTTGAAGGCAAAACTCATCACCCGGAATGCTCTGAAGGCTATCAGATTAGCCTTTGCTATAAATCTCTCAGGCAGAACCACAAATCGCAACAAGGTATACAAGCAGGATCTATTCTACATGTGGTGCATGGAGAATGATGTTCGCATCAACATGGGTGTTCAAGGTTAAAAGTGGCTCCAGACCCAGCAAAAGCCTAAGGTTCAGACTGTGTTTATTGGACCTTTCGTTACTAAACTGTGCATTGGGTTGGGCCTACTGAACCGGTTGATGGGGGAGAGATCCGATGGTTGTACAATCTCTTTTTCCGTGGGAGAGTTCTTTGCCGCAGAACTAATGCTTCGAGGTGATGATGCACCTGATCTAGAGGTTTCTGATGATGATGATGAGGACGAGGACGAGAATGAGGAGGAGGATGCTGCACAGGAGCAAGGCCCTATTCCAATCGATTGGGCCACGACACAGAATTTTCATAGACAGCTCCATGAGGAACAAATGAACTATTGGCGTGAAAAGCATACTTGGCAAGAAGGCCGCTTCACATCCATCTCTGCGAGACAGGATGTTCACACTGAGGACCTCAACCGCATGAGACAGGCGGTGGAGGATAATGATAGGAGAATTGCCGCTCTTGAAGCTAGATTCGACAGGCAATTCCATCCGTTCGGTGATGAGTGATGTCTTCCTTCGATTTTTCTCGATCCTGACCTATTGACACTTGATTCTGAGTTCCTTGACTTTGGTTACTATGGTTGCTAGCCCCATCTGAACATTAGGATCCCTATGCGCGGGATTCCGACTTTTATTTCCTTTATTTCTTTACTTTGCTTTACTTATCTTTATTGCTTTATGTTATTTAATTTCCAACTGCTTTACTTTTCTGCATTTCTATTCGAATAATTCTACTTATTTTTATGCTTTATTATCTATGTTTTTGTTATTTTTATTGCTTTTATATTTCTATCAGCTTATAATAATTGAATAGTACTCCGAAAACCCTTTTTTGTATGTTATGTCTCCATTTCTTATAGAGTATCTATAACGGGAGCAGGCCTATGATGGAAGCTAAAGTGTGGAAAGAGGGATGCATACTTGGTTTATCCTCTTATCTCTTTTCTAATTTTAAGCCCCGTTTTGATCTTTAAAGTGTGGAAATATTTTCTTTATAGCTTTGTGTATGAGTTTATTAGAGCTTACCATGATTAATAGGATCGTTTGATGCATACCCTATATCCCAGAGCAATTCCCAAAGTGTGGAAAGGGATCCTTATTTGTTTATCCTTAGAATCCCTATTTCGTCCCTTTACCCTGTACGTATGGAAACATCGAGGACGATGTTTACTCTAAAGTGTGGAAAGGACGCACTTCGTGCTTTACATATCTACATGCTTAGTATAAGAAGTTGAAGCTCTTGGGAATGATAAGCGGGTGCATTTGCAGTTTTGAAAAGAGAGTTATTATGTGTTATCTAGGGAGAATTTTGACTCGATGCCCAAAAATTTTTACTCTCGAAATATCTTTGAGAAAGTTACTTTTCGCACCCATGAGAGTGTTTAGAGCCAAATAAGTTTATATTTTTGCTTGCTTGCATGATGTTCACCTCTTATTTACGTAGGACCTTAGTCAAGGATCTCTCGAAGTGGGAGTGTGCACTCTTTAATTTGAGAAAGATAAAACTAGCGAGGCCCGGAATTAAACTAACCTTGGTAGGGCATGGGGCAAAAGGTGAGCCTAATGGTGAGCTTAATGAGAAAACAAAACCCTTGAGTCATAAATAGAAAAAGGCATGAGGGGTTGACACGAGGAGAAGTCGAAAAGGCAAAAGGCCAATCACCAAAGAGTTTAAAATTGAGGGAAGCCAATTCGTTGGGTTGTGTCCAAACCATAGTCTTTGGTAAGCAAAAAACTTTATCTGGAGTCGGTTGTTCACATAAAAAGATCCCAAGAATTGAGAAAATTGAGCTGAGGTGAGCTGCTTTGCTAGGATTCGAGTAACCCATTGCACTGACCTTCGAAAAAGCATGGAGCTCCATGTGAAGTCGGGTGGCTCGATGACGTTATCCTAGAAAGTGAGAAGAAAGAGGGACCGCGCTAAGCCAAAAGCGGTGAGTGGTCCATGCCCCTACCCTCATTTACATTTACGTTGGGCTTTGGCGTATAAGGATGGAAAGTTGATTAGCTAGTGCACATCGTTCCCACAAGTGGAATCGGCTAGAGGCCCTATTTAAATAGAAGGCGAACCAAAACTTTGGAAATGCATGCTTGCGTATGGTGCGAGAAGTGTGATCCCTTGTTTTATTTGTTTATCTACGAAAGGTTTTTATTTCCCGAAAATATTTCTTGAGTTGCTGACATCTAACTAAAATCCTTTATATATAACACAAACGATTTCCCCCGTTTCAACAGTCTTAGACACCCATTATTTTGATTTGCCAAAAGCTTTATTTTGCATGAGAGAGTATCTCGGAGACTTATATGCTTAGAGAGTAAAATGTCTTGCTTGAGCACAAGCAAAAACAAAGTGTGGAAAATTTGATAAGACTCAGAGATACCCTTATTTCAGGCACATTTTAGGGTGTTTTATCGCGTCTATAGCATCCTTACTTGGTAAATTATGTGCGTAAATGCTTGAAAATCACTAACTGATGCACGGAAGCTACTTTTAGCTTAAAAGAAGTAAAACAGGAGCCACGGGAGCAAATAGGACCAAAATTGAGCTTAAAGAGCAAACCAGGTAAGAGCGGAGCCCCGGAGGACCAAACTGGAAGGCTACACGCGTGTGAGCAGGCGTGAAAACTTTCCAGAAGCTTCCCACGCACGCTCACACGTGTGTGAGAGGCGTGGAGACGGTGATGCGCGAATTTCAGCTAGGGTTGTCATTTCGGAGACTATTTAAACCCCTTTGATGAATTTTCAGAGTGGATTCCAGAATTTTAGTTTTCCCCTTTCTTAGTTTTTCCTTTGGAGAACTTTCTCCATTTTACTTAGTTTTTAGATTAGATCAATCTCCATTATAGAAGACAACAAGCTTGGATTGAAGATCTTCTTTTCTCTAGGTGACCTCTATTTCATTTCTATAATTTTAGCTATCTTGTTCTTAGATTAAATTAGCTTTTGCTTGCATTTCATATTATGAGTAGCTAATTTAGTCTAGGGATTTGGATTGTGTGATTGAATATTGTTTGTGTGATGATCTTATCTCTATATCTTGGATCTATGAGTCTGTGTTGATGGATTATCTATTCTTGTCTTTTGATTGTTGTTTTGATGAGATCTTGTTTGGATTTGGCCAATCTAGATGAGAGATTGAGCTCTTGACTCTTTCATGTATTTGATTAGAGTTCAGGATTTGAAGCTTGACACAATCAAAGTTCCTATGGACTTCTTAAGAATAGTAGGATAACGTGTAGCTTAAGTGTTTGATAAAATTCATCTTAGAACTTTGGATGCTTGAAGGCACTCCTAAGTCAAAGAAGCCTTAGTACACAAGGTGGAAAAGGACTAAGACAACACACTCTTGAATAGGCAATATCCTAGCAATCCTAATCCTTGACCTTAGACACTCCACTATACAATATTCATGAACACTATCCAATCCCTACCCTTTTACATATTCACAAAATCACTTTTACTTTACTACTCTCTTGCACTCAAACCAATCAATGAACTACTCTCACTCACAAATCACCCTTCACCACACTCGAGTCCTATGCATGATCCAATTAAGTAAACTCCCGAACGTTTGACACACCTCCACGTCTCTCCTTCGTGACCGACACTCGGGGAGTCACAGACTTTCCGTTTTAACATAAATATCTTTTGACGAATCAACCCCTACACAATACTGCTTCTTCACCAGGCTGAAAAGGAGAACCAATCTGAACATAATATAAATGCCCAAGAGGTGGAGAATGAGCAAGCTGTGACTGGGACTCCTAGGCCTGATAATCAGGTGACTAATGAGAGAGAGGAAAATAAGATAAGCCATGCTAGTAACAACACTCATCCTCAAGAGAATGGGAATTTAAATGCTATAAGTGAAACTCCCTCCATCTTAGAGCAGTCTGAGAAACAGGGCAGCAACCCACTGTCTGGAGGGGGAAGGGTCAGTGTGCACTCCCGTGTATGTAATGCTAGTTATTCTTTCTCTAAGAGTCTTAATTCTTGGATTGAAAAGGTGAAGGAGCAATTGAATTTTGATGAAGGAAAGTTACAAGTTTTGGAGGGGGCTAGGCAAGAGGCAGTAAGGTTTTTTTCAGAAAACTTTAGAGGAGTTGGGATAATATTAAACCCTTTCCACACTTTAGAAGTGTTTCCAGGGGTGTGAGGTATCAACAATATAGCCTTTTGTGGGTGTAAAATAGCATGTGTTTATCAAGTATGCAAGGAACACGTATAACAATTTAATTTCCACCAAGTAAGCATCCCTTCATTTCCACACTTTAAGCTTCCAACATCTCTTTTGCCTTCGTTTTTCAAGCTACATGAAACAATGTTAGCGCAAGAATACAACCAATTGACGTGCAATGGCCTGGCGGAAGTTCTTTTATTTATAATGAAAGCATAAATCCTAAAACAAGGTAAGTAACTAAAACAAAAGCAATAAGAAAGATATGTAAATCAAGATAGGAGATGATTCTTGGCACGACCAGACCTTGGAGACTCTTAAAAATTGGATGAAAAGAAAATAATGCACGAAAATCTGTCGAGGACCTGTCCACGCGACTCACACGCGTAGTGGTCCTTGTGGGTCAGCACTGGAAAGATTCCACGCCTGTCACCACGCGTGTGAGCAGGCGTGTGAGCAGGCGTGGTCCTTGTGCGTCTTCGTCTCCCGGTTTTTGCCTTTCGTTTTTGATCCGGTTTAGCTCATTCGTCATGGCTTAGCACCAAAATCACCTGCATTGTTAGCTCAAGCAAGGCTATGCTAAAAAGAAAATTTACTAATAAACAAAGGAAAGTAAAAAGTAAACAAGAAATAAAATTTCTAATATCTAAGATAACGTTGGGACTGCCTCCCAAGTGCGCCATGGTTTAACGTCTCTTGGCCAGACGTTGTGTGCTCTATCCTTCGAAGCACACAGATTTTGGGACCTTACCAAGCGTCCCGTGAACTTTAGATTCAAGGTATGCCCGAAGATGGGAAATATCCTTGAATTTGAAAACTAAGGAGAGGAAAATAAAATTTAACGATAAGTAAGCTTGGGGTATTATTTCAAGATGTTCATAGATAACATACCCCTCTTCTTCTTTCTCCTTAAAGGTTCCTACCCCTGCAACCTTTTCCTTAAAGACTCCCCAATATACACACTCTCCACCTTCTATCCTATCTAGAGCAATTTCTCCCGACACAACTTCTATCGGATTGTCAAGGGTGACAACTCTCTTTCCTTGATCCTACTTTTCTTCTACAATCTCTAAGAAATTCTCATCTTCCCATATAGGATCATCATACACATAAAACTCGCTCTCACAAGAATAAAAAGATTTTATATCATCCTCACTCCCCAAATCACTATCACAAAATTGCAAGGAATCACACTTCCATGAGCAAAAAGAAACTTTATCACATTCATCAAGATTATCATGAATTGTAAAGGAGTCATCCTCACAAACATTATAAGAATTTTCAATTAGAGTTGGAGTGAAAGTTTTACCTTGTGCGGGGTTTTCTTCTTCCCACACGATTTCAATGTTATCCTCGTCTTCACTCTCAATCTCTCCCCATTGGCGTGCGTTCAACTCAGGAGTCAAAACTTCTTGGAGCACCGGGGCATCAAGTTCTTCTTGTTCTTCTACACTCACCTCTTCATCATCAATTGTCTTGTCCATCTTGTCACTCTCCTATTGGTTGGTTTCCATTGTCGGGTGGTCCATTGGTAGCATTCTCTTCATAAGCTCTTCCGACATTGATAGCATTTTAGCCTCAATTTCGTCTAGTGAAAGTCCTTCCTCGCGAAGAGTAACAAGACTCTTTTTTATTTCGCTTCTGATTTCATTTCTTAATTTGATAGTATCCTCCTTGGCCATTTGGATGAACAATTCTAATTTGTCTTTCAAGATTTGGATTTCATCATTGACCAGTGGAAGGTACTCACAAGGTGGCCTCTCATATGGTATAGGTTGGATGAAATTTTGCGCAAAAGGTGGTGTTTCATAAAGATATTTGTCATTTTGGTGTGGTGGGGGTGAATAGCTAGTATTGGTGTAAGAATGAGAATACCAATTTCTCTCAGGATTGTAGTTTGATGGAGGGTCATAGTGGAATGGAGGTTTAACGGTTGAAGGAATTGTGACTTTTAATGCCGGTTCACAACTAGGATCAATTTCCTTCATAACTTGGATAAGTCGGTTGTTAATACTCTCCGATATTGAACTAAGGGATTCCTCTCCATTTTGGTATGTAGGTTTCTCAATTCTTTCATGGGTAAGCATAGATGAGGAAGCATAAGAATATGATTGTTGGTTGTGATCAAAGTAAGTGTTCAGGTGTGAATATGGTGGTGGTGGGTACAAATAAGGATTTGGATAATAATATGGGTAAGGTTCATAGGTTTGGGGTGGAATATTTGTTGTATATGGTCTTCCATGGTATGGGTAACCATGGGGATATGTATAAGCACTCATTTTGTAAGCTTCAATTGATTTGATGAAGAAAATTTCCTGTGCAAAGCTTAACAAACAACAAATATTTTTGCAACTAGAAGTAGTTACAAGTGAGTAGCAAGATATTCAAAGATAATACGCTCACTTCTTCAATCAAATGACTAAAACAAGAAAATAAAATAAACAAAAAAGAAAACAATTCAAGAACTCTTACAAATCTACTTCAAAAATGTCAACACAATTCAAGAACCGTTTGCCATCCCCGGCAACGGCGCCATTTTGAAGGATGTAATTTAGTGGGAGGTGAAGGTGAAGTGGTAAAACGAAGAGTCAAGACTCCCCGAGTGTCGTGTCTCTCAAGGATGGCGAATGAGAACCGAATATGTGTGGCATTTAGGAAGTTGAAAGGTAAGCGTTACAAGAATCATAGGGAGAAGGTTTGTTCATGGTTGGTTGGGTAAGAGGTTTGAAAGTAAAATAAGATGGAAAATACAAAAGGTAAAAGGAAGGGGTGCATGCCAAAGTCAAGCCAAAGGATTGATTATCGTTGGTAGCTTGGAATTGGGTTTCGGGATTGATCTAGGGAGTCACGGTATTAGTACCGAGTGGCGTCACACTCAGACTCTCAATCCTCATTCGGTTGAGGCATTTTATCGAACACCTTGCCTACCACTCCTCTCGGATCTCATCCTTTCGGATTAAGAGTGGAGATATAGATGAGTTGGGCTCGTGAGAGGCCGCTATCGCGCACTCTCTCACTTCCACTCGGTTCACTAACTATCCCGGCCGGAAATAGAAGCAAAGATTGAACAACATCATCCATACATTCATCAATCATACTCCCACAATACCAAGATCATAATATCAAATTATAAGCATCAATCCATAGATCAACAAGGGCACACACACCCAACTACTCTACTCTACCATAATAAACATAAATAGAAGCAATATAAACAATGCAAGAATATAAAAGAGTAAACTTTATATTGATAGAAGAGAAATTATACCTAAAGAGTTCTTGGATCTACATCTTCATCTTCAAATCCTAAATCTATTCTAAGGAGGAATGTTTTCTTCCCCAAAGGGGAAGAATTTGGAAAGGGAAATCAGATCTAAAGCTATTGGGGGCTGCTGGAAATTGATCTAGAAGACCTATAAAGGGCATATATATAGCCCCCAAAATTTCGCCCTAATAATTTCCGCGCTGTGTCGCGTCCACGCGGCTCACACGCGTGTGAGCGTGCGTGGGAGGGAACCAGTAAGCAACCACGCCGCTCACACGCGTGTGAGCGTGCGTGGTGAAGTTTGCTTCTTCTGTCTTCTTCTATGTTGTAGCTCTCGTCGATACGGTTCCATAGCCACCTGCCTCGCTTCATTCGGACATTCCTAGCTCCGGTTACGTCCGTTTTACTGAAGTGTCGCCGGAATGCCCTGCGAAGTGCAAGAATTGTGCAAATTATATAAAAACACACAAGATTAGTTCCTAGACCTACATGCAATGAAATTACCCTATCTTAGCATGTTTCTAGGCCTAATGGACATCTATTATAGCATATTTTACACCTAAATGACCCCTAAAATATGGCTACTTTTGGCACTTATCAACCATACAACTCTTGTAGGTGATTGACCATAGATTTTGCGTCAGGCATCTTTTCATGCTGACGTTGTAACTCATTGGTCATAGAGGCAAGGATATAACTCTTAGCCCTCAGATCATCGTCCTTCCACTTATCAAATGCTGCAACCTCAGCATTATGAGTAGCAAGCTGATCAACATCAGCATCATATGGTATGATACCAATCAATGGAGGATCTTGTTCCAAAACATAACCGATCTTTTCCAAATTGAGAACGATTCTCAAATTTCGGAGCCAATCAGTGAAATTTGGTCCAGTAAGTTTGTTTTCTTCGAGTATTTTGGACAAAGGATTTAAAGCCATTTCAAAATAATTGCAGAAAATAACATTTATTATTAGACACGATTCTTTATTAAACTATTTGATTTTCGATTATATATATAATCAAATAGTACCTCCCACTAAATTTTTCGAATCCTGCACTTCCCAAGCAAGAAACGGAAATCCCGTTGGAAGATTTCTAATGGGTAATCGAGGTCTTACAAATTTATCTCATTCCTCACCTTAAGAGGCATCTTGGAATTTGAAAAATTTGCAAGTGGCCAACTCTTGCCAATACATCTCATGCATGATTCAATTTTATTAAACTTGGGCTCCATGACCCATTGAACTTCACCTTAAGGGGCATCTTAGCCCAATGGACTCAGTTAAGTCAAACCCACCATCCTGGTAACAAGTAGAGTTGAACCTTGACTTTTCTCACCTTTAGTGGTTTCTTGAAAAGCAAAGTTTCTAAGTGCTACCACATCACATGTTTAAAATAAGAAAAACAAAATATTTTTAAATAACACGTTGCCCCTATGTTGGCATAGCCGGCACCGTGCTAAGAAAAATATTTGATTTCTTACGATGGTGGAGAGCCACGATTAGCTAATCTCAACTCTTGAGGCCTAACCGTTTACAACTTAATATTTTAATAAAGGGAAGATTTTAAGAATTATTAAGTTTCACTTTACTCATGCAACATTTTCACATATATCACATATATAAAGGCATGAAAAGTAAACTCGATATCGGTCATGGACTTCTAAATGGTCAAAATTGAGCCAGCTAATTTTGACCGTGCACAGTGAATAGTGAAAAATTAAAATCCTATCTATTACATATAAGCTTCCATCATACATATTCAAGCCTTCAACTCTTGAAGTCCTCGGGTCTTCAACTCTTGAAGTCTTCGGGATCCTTGTACATACATTTCCTATCTACCAGAAAAGGGGTACATATTTTGGGAAGAGATTTACATTACAATAATAGATAAGAGGCACGCAGGCCCCAATTTTAATTAATCACCAAAAACGGTGCAAAACCCAAAATAAATCACATTCATTCAACGGGTCCTAAGTCCATGACCAAACCGACATGCTAAGCAAACCATACATAGCATAAAACAAATAATGCATTAATTTGTGGCTTTATAAGATATAATCCAATTATACCATAAAAACTTGGGTCAATCTAAAAAAACACTTTATATGCATGAAAACCAATTTCCATATAACAAATCAAAACTTTCCATTGATTAATTAATTTCATACCAAAATTTAATTTGTATGTAATCAATTAATTACTATTATAATATTATTTTAAATTAAACACTTTAATCTAAAATATTATAATCATGGAAACTTACCTAAATAGCATTCAATTATCACATAAAAGAATCACTATTTAAGAAGAAAAATAAATATTTCAAGATTATAATAATATAATTATTAATACCATAAAAATCAAATTTCAAATGGTAATAACAATATATTATCATCTAATCTTCCAAAAATATTAATTTTTCAATTATAGAAAATAATCAATATGATAATAATTAATACTACCAAAATATCTAATATTTAATTAGTAGTGATTAATTTCCAATTATCAGTATAGAATATTTTCAAATATGATAACAATTAATATCACCTAAAGTATCTAATATTTAATTAGGTAATATATAATTCTAATTATCATATATAGAAATTTTTAATATGATAACAATTAATATCACCAAAAATATCTAATATTTGATTTGGTAATATAATTCTAATTATCATATATAAAATTATCAAATAACATATTAAATAAAACTACCATAATTATCAAATAATTAAATGGTAATTTTATTTTCCAAAACTTGCGTAAATGCAGCAGCCGTTCAATCGCATCTTTCTCGCTGGAGTCATCGCTGCCGCGTCTCCTCCGGCCAGCAGCCTACCGTCAGCCACATCCTGCCATGCCTACCGGATCTGCTGTTAGAGTCGTCAGCCGCTGGTCACAAACCCTATACGACAGTCGACTGCGCAACTCAGATCGAAGGAGGAACTGAGGAAGCCGGCGACGTTTTCGACCGGAATGCCGCATATCCGACTTCTCTAAGCCGGCCTTCATCTCCGTGTCACCTTTTCCGGATGGATCGTTGATCGGAAACGAGAAGACAAACGGAGATGCGAAATTCGAACGGAAAATGTCGCAAAGGTGGCGGAACGGAAAAGCGCAGAGAAACTCAAGGAAGATAACGTGAAAAAGAACTCATTTTCCATTTTTTAATGTTTTATTATTATTATTATTATTATTATTATTATTATTATTATTATTCAATATATCTCATATCTCATATGAATATAATAATAATAGTAATAATAAAATTAAAACAATATAATAATCAAATTATTATATTATTAATTAACCCAAGACTATAAATAAAATATCAAAAGCCACAAATTAATCTAAACATAAAATCATTAGAAAAAGCCTGGCTCTTGATGCCACTGTTAGAAAAAACATACAGGCGCAGCGGAAGCATCAAATCACTTTTTCATGATTCTATGTTTAAAGAGGAAGTTAGAAAGGATTACCCTTGAAGCGTGCTTTGGCAGAATCAAAACCGTCCAATCGTCCGACCTCTAGTCTGTCCACCGGTCGGGCACGTGAGAACTCCCAGAGATTTCTACGTGAAACTCCTTTCCAGACTAATCTCTGTATATACTCTCTCACTTAAGAAATAGGGTAAGGCTATATATATATAGCCTGGTGATAAGTGCCAAAAACAGTCAAAATTCGGGTCATGTTTAGATGATATTTTACTATCTAAGCACCCAATTATGATCACTTTCATGGATAAAGCCTCTAATTAGCATCTATTTGACAAATCCAACTCAAGGAATATATTTTGAGTCATTTTCGAAGGATATAGCAAAGTTTTGGGCCAAAGGAAGCGACAAACAAAGAATTAACCAAGCAGGAGGCAGCCACGCACCATCACACGCGTGTAATCATGCGTGGATCTATTCCAGAAAGCTGCCACGCATGGTCACACGCGTGGTAGCAGGCGTGGAGCGCGTCCAGTACGGCAACAGCGGAAATTCGACTTTTTGAGCAGCTATTTAAACCCTTCCTTCTTATTTGTGAAGGAGGACTCTCCCAACTTTCAGATATGACTTTTCTCTCTATTCCTTCCCCTTTGGGGAGGAAAAACACACTCAATTTCCATTAGATTAGTATAGATCTTAAGATTGAAGATGGATTGAAGATGTAGAATCAACCATTCCTTGGGTAACACACTCTTTCCATTGAATTGCTTGTTTAGATTTATTGTTGAAAGTAATTTCTGCTTTGTTGTTTGGAACGATTTCCATGACTGAGTAGAGTATTTTGGGCGTCTGTGCCTTTGTTAAACTCTTGATTGTTGTTTAGAAATTGCTCTATGGTTTTGAGATATGAAGGAGTAGGATTGATGTTTGTATGGTTGAAGTTGTTCAAGCTTTACTTCTATTTCGGCCGGAATAGCTAGTAAACCGAAGGGAAGTGAGAGAGTGCACGATAGCGCCCTCTCACGAGCCCAACTCTCCCATATCTCCGCTCTTAGTCCGAAAGGACGAGATCCGAGAGGAGTGGTAGACTAGGTGTTCGATGAAATGCCTCAACAGAATGAGGATTGAGAGTCTGAGTGTGACGCCACTCGGTACTAATACCTTGACTCCCTTACTCGATCACGAAACTCGTTTTTCAAATCCCCTATGAAGATCAATCAATTTGTTTGACCTTGGTACACACCCCTTTTATTTCTTTTGCATTATTTAGTGTAATTTCCTTTCTACAACCCCAAACTTATTTATTAAAACCAATCTCTTGTAATACTTGTAACTCTTACCTTTTAACACCGTTAAGGTCAACACTAATTTGATTCGCATTCGCCATCCTTGAGAGACACGACACTCGTGGAGTCTTGACTCTTCGTTTTACCACCTTCACATTCACCCTCACCGTAATACACAACATCAAAATGGCGCCGTTGCCGGGGTTGGCAAACGGTTTTGAATTGTGTTGACGATTTTGGAGTTAATTTTTAAGAGTTCTTGCGTTGCTTTCTTTTTGTTTGTTTTATTTCCTTAATTTTTGATATTTGCTTCGAAAAGTGAGCTTTACTATCTTGAATATCTTGTGCTCACTTGCAACTACTTCTAGTTGCATATATTTGTTGTTGGCTAAGCTTTGTGCAGTAAATTTTTGTTAAAAATCATTTGTAAGCTTGCCAATGTATGCTCCAATGTATCCCCATGGTTACCCACACCATGAGGTAAATCCTTTGAACTATACTCCACCCCAACCATATCCATATTATTCCCATTCCGCCCTTACTTACATTCCACCAACATATCACTATCCACCTCAAAACCCTTATCCATTACCATATCACTACTTACCGCACCTAACTTCTTATCCCTCTTATATGCATAACCATCACCCACCACCGTACATACACCATTTCCCACCGAATCAAAACAAATCTCCCCCACAATACTCCACTTTTCAAAATGACTCGGTAAGCTCTAATGAAATATTCCAAAACATAGAGAGTAAGCTTGCACAGATGATGAGAACAATTGACCCAAGCTATACTCTCGAGCCATTTTCGTTCCATAATTCCCACCCAAACAACCATTACCCCTCTCCATCACAAATTTTTAAAGGAAACAATCCTACACATTATCTTGAAACACCACCTACCAATCTGTATTTTACCATACCCAATCCTTGTGATTATATCCCACCGGCCAAGGACGAAATCAAAATTCTTAAAGAGAAAATAGAAGTATTCACCAGAATGGCCAAGGAGGATACGGCTAACTTGAAAGCCGAAATTAGGAGCGAATTAAAGGATTATCTCGCTACTCTCCGGGAAGAAGGACTTCCATTGGAGGAGATTGAAACAAAAATGCTAGCCATGATGGAGGAGTTCATGAGGACAAGTTCATCACGGATAGGTAATCCACTTGAAGAAAATCTCCCAATTCTGGAAGCCAATCCAAGGATGGATACACAAAACGCTGGAAAAGAAGTAGGTAGTGAAGGGTTGGTATATTGTTATGCTCCGGTGCTAGAAGAAGTTCCAATTTTTGAATTGGAAAATCCAAAAGAGGTCGAGATGGAGAGCGATGATGAGAACATCGAAGTGGTATGGGAAGATAAAGAGCCTACACATGGTAACATTCCTAAACCTTCTTGCATTACTTCCTTCGAAGACCCATGTTCTCTTGATAGATTTACTTTTGACACTCAAGTGGATGACTCCCTTTTACAATGCAACAATGATTTATATTCTCATGATACTGAATGTTTTTATTTCCGGGAGGATGATTCCATAGGCTTTGCTGACAATTTTATCAATGAGTGCAAAAGTCTTGATAAAAATACTCATGCTCCTTGTAAAGACGACTCCCTACGCATTGATATTTCTATTACTTGCGACTATGATTGCTTTAATTTTTGGGAGGATGACTCTATAGTAAATCATGATATATTGGTTGGAAATCATAGGGATTCTAGTTTGTTTGAAGATGAATATGATAGTTTTAAATTCTTGGAAAATGAATCCTATGATTTGGGACGAGATGAGTTGATAGGTGAGGGGGATATTACTTCGTTATATTCTGAAAAAGAAAAGGGTGATTCTTTTAGACAATTAGAGTGGGGAGATGAGAATAGAGAGTGTGAGAAAGAGATGATGGATAAGGAGGGAATTTTTACATTCGATTTGTTTGAGGGAATTGAGGGGAGTGAGATGACCTCTAGTGAAGAGATATGGTCTCAACATTATGATAAAACTGACAAGAACATCGGGGATGGAAGAGAGAGTGACAAAATAGGGGAAGATCACACTACCTTTGAGAAATCAAGAGGAGTGTTTGAAGCCATAAATCTTCTAACTATACCCCTTATTCTTCCTTTATTTGCGTGGGAATTCAAGGATGTTCTACATCTTGGAGCATTTCTTGAAGCAAAAGTACATGGGACGCTAGGCAGGGTCCCAAAGTCTATATGCTTAGCCGGATAGACCATCCTGAGTCTAGCCAAAGACTTTAAACAAAGGCGCACTTGCGAGGCATTCCCAACGTTATCCGTAGGAATTAGATTTTACTTTATCATCTTTTATTCGTTTTCTTTTTAGCAATTTTGTCTTTTGTCTAGTTTTTCTTGACTAACCAAGCAGATTCTCCGTCTTAAAATGATCATCAACGAAGGTTTATCCGCTAAAGAAGGCAGGCGAGTAAAATACACGCCACTCACACGCGTGTGAGTAGGCGTGGAAATTTTCCAGTAAACCACCACGCCTACTCACACGCGTGTGAGCAGGCGTGGAAACCTTCCAGAGAGCAACCACGCCCACTCACACGCGTGTGAATGGCGTGGTTGGGCACCAGCAGATCTGCGTAAATAAGGCGCAAATGTGTTCTAACCCTTGCTCCTATCCTATTTCACCACACCCAAGAGCTAAGAGCTTCATCCAAGGTAAGACTAGCCTCCTCCAAAGCAATTCTTGGTACAAATCTCTTGAATTTCCCTCTTAAGGTCTTCAAAAGGTAACATTCCTTCTCTCTATCTTCCTTAACATCTATTGAAATTTATTTTCTTTGGAAGGCATATTTGTATGAATGTATGTGGTTTGATGATTTTCTTGATTAAGATGGCTTGGAAATAGACTTTAGGACTTGCTTGGAACCAATATTTGCTATTAGATTATGAACATTGCATGATTTGAGAAATTCTTTATATCTAGATTGCAAACCCTAGGTGATTTGGGTATAATCTTGTTGTATGGAATTCAAGGTAAATGGGGAATATGAAGTATGAAATGTGGAAATTTCTAGCTTTCTAGGCTTTGAGAATGATGATCCCCACCTATTGCTTTGTCAATTTCAAAATGTTATCATTTTCTCATTTTTCAATTCCTATGTAGCTAGGAGAAGAAGAGAATTTTACATTATTTTGATTGTTTTGAATCCTACCTAATATTGCCCATGTATAACCCGTTCATTTTCTTGAAAGAAGCATGAATGAAATGAATGCAATGGATAGGTCCTATGTTACTCCTTATAATACATATGCCCACATATCATTCAAACATCGTTAATTGTATCTTTTAGGCAATGTCTTCCCACTCCTCCACGGCTAATCAAGAAGAAATGAGGGCTAAAAAAGGAAAAGCCCCGATGATGGAAATTGAACTGACTGAGCCTAAGGAAGAAAGGAATGAAAGAATTGTAGAACAGATGATACTTTTAACGAAGAAACAGCAGAGACGCTTTGAGTATGCGGTCTACCTCCCGATAACCATTGGAAATTCATTGACTTAGCAACATTGAATCCTTTTCAATGTTGAAACTCGCTAGCATGCCTCGTCCATCAACCTTTCTGGAGTAAAATCTTTGGATGGCGCCACTCGACCTATATACCTACCGTCTTTGAATTTGTGGCCACTCTGGAAGTTACTGGAAAATCTAGCGACCTGAAAAGCCCAACGATCAAATTCAATCTCTTCAATGAGCCTCATCATATCTCGGTCAACACTCTAGGAATTTTGCTCGGTTTCTATACTAAGGAGGACCAAGAGAGTATGTGGTACAAAGAACTCCCAATTGATTTTGGTGACTCCGAGACTCCAAGAAGATATTGGAAGGGGATTGCAAAACCAGGAGTTGAATGGAGTGGATCGAGGGTACTACAATCTCAGCTCAGGAGAGACGACATTCGAATTATCCAGCAAATAATTGCTCAATCTTGGGAAGGACGCACAGGAAATTTCACAAAAGTCTACAGGACTTACTTATTTGCACTTTGGAGCATGGACACGAATACACCCGTGAACATGGGAGTGGTGTGCAAAAGATGGTTGAAGGCACAACAATCTGAAAAAGTTGCTTCTTTGTTCGTCGGACCATTAGTCACTCAATTGTGCCTCGGTTTAGGGTATCAGGCAAAGATGGAAGAAACCAGCAAGGTTATGAAAAGTGCAGCGATGACTCCGTTGTCTATGACGGACTTATCTGAGTTAAATATTGGTCGAAACTTGCGGATGAGAAAGAGAACAAGAGCAACTAAGAAAAGACTACCCAAGAAACCAAAGGAGAGAGTCAATCCACCAACTCGTCCTTCGTCCGAAAAATCTCCCTAACCAAACACGCCGAGAGAACAAATCCACACACCTTCGGACAATCAACATTATTCTTCGCCAACCCTATCTCTGAATATCTCAATCTCCAATGATGCCCCACCTTCAAAAAGCCCGACTCCTATTCCGTCACCTTCATCACCTGCAGCTCCATCACGCTTCACAAAGGTCATCAATTGGGAAACAATGCAAAGATTCCAGTATGAGTTGCACATGGAACATGAAGAACTCTTGGAGCAAAGGGACGCAAGACACTATGAACTTATTCAGGATTTGAGCATGCAAATTGCATTTCTGCGAGAAGAACTGGCAAGAAGAGGACCCAGCTCAGGGCTATGACTGACATTTGAGAAGACCTTGCCTTCATAAGAAATTTGGATGATGAAGTAACCATGAATCAAACTCTGAGAATCTGTTTGGGAACACTGTTTTATTTTTATCTGTTTTTATTATGCTTCTAGTATTTTATGCTTTTTGATCTAGATCCTACCACGTTTCGTCCAGCCAAGGACGTTAAACGCGGCGCTCTTGGGAGGCACCCCAAACTCAATAAGGACGAGATTGAACCAAGGAACTAAATGGTCAAACGAGGTACAATTCTTACTTTCCATCTTTTGTCAACAAATCTTTTATGGAATATTTTGTCTAGGAAAAGGGACAGTCAATGCTTAAATGAAGAATTGCTACGCAAGGTATATCTTCTATTCCCTTTTGAACGTAGGATGGTTGTTCAATGATTGGTATGACAGTCTTATTCTTTGAGTTAATGAAAGATCTTTTTGGGTGATAAAATTAAAAAGATTAGTCCAAGCCCAGGAAACACTTTTAAAGTGTGGAAAGGTGCTCCTTGTTAATTAATTCTTTGACCCAGCTCTTTATCCACCGCTTCTCATGGCAACATCGAGGACGATGTTATCTTTTAAAGTGTGGAAAGGATTCTTTGCATAAAATGGGTAATCAGTCGAGTTGTTAAGGTGTTAGGATAAAAGAGTGTGTTGTTGTCTGCACTATCTAGGAAGACTCTTACTTTTATGCCAAAATAAATGTTTGAAATATGCTTTGGAAGTTATCTGTGACACACACCACCATCAAAAATTTGAAAATTCTGTATGATTGCATGTCTTTCGTCTTCTATTTTAGTGGG
The DNA here is from genome assembly GCF_003576645.1 of Ipomoea triloba. Taxonomy (NCBI): domain Eukaryota; kingdom Viridiplantae; phylum Streptophyta; class Magnoliopsida; order Solanales; family Convolvulaceae; genus Ipomoea; species Ipomoea triloba. Next base: position 7,293,644 of record NC_044929.1, read on the forward strand.
ACCTTAGTCAAGGATCGCTTGAAGTGGGAGTGTGTACCCTCTATGCTTTAGAAAGATAAAAAATTGCGAAGCCCGGAAACGAACTAAATCTAGCAGGACATGGGGCAAAAGGAGAGCTTTAAAGTGAGCTTTGAGTGAAAATAATCCCTACTCCCTAGAAAGAGGCATGAGGGGTTGACATGGTGAAACGTGAATAAAGGCTTTAAAAAGGCTACTCCCAGAGATAAAATCCGAGGAAAGCCTTCTCGCTAGGAAGTGTTCAACCATAGTCTTCGAATTCTATATCTGGAGTCGGTTGTCCACTTAAAATGTTCATAGGAGAAGAGAAAATTGAGAGGAGGTGAGCCGCCTCGCTAGGATTCGGGCACCCATTGCACTGTCTTCGAAAAAGCATGGGGCTCCATGTGAAGTCGGGTCGCCCGATGACGTTATCATAGGAGGTGAGAAAATAGAGCGATCGCCCAAGCCATGGCGATTAGGAGGTGAGAAAATAGAGCGATCGCCCAAGCCATGGCGATGAGCGGTCGAGAAAATAGAGCGATCGCCCAAGCCATGGCGATGAGCGGTCCGTAAAATAGAGCGATCGCCCAAGCCATGGCGATGAGCGGTCCGTGTCCCTGCCCTCACTTAATTTTCAGTACAGGGGCTTTGGCGTATGGTTGGAAAATGTGGCCAGGGTGTTCACATCGTTCCCACTAGTGGGATCGGCTTTTAGGCCCCAATAAAATAGAAGACGAATTCCCAATAATTGCATAATTGGAAAAGTGTGATTGTCATTTTTTGAAACCTACACTTGAAAAGCATTTGCTTCCTCAGTATATTCCTTACATTTGTCTGACCTAGACTTAATAGTCTTAGTAGATAGTAAAGGGAATTTCACCCGCTCCATTCCGACACACTTGATCACGAAGCTTTTGATTATCCTATCTTTACTGTTCTTGGCACTTAGATGATTTAGGATTTGATAGAACGCTTGCTTGAAGACAAGCAAGATTTAAAGTGTGGAAACTTTGATAAGTGCCAAAAACAATCAAAATTCGGGTCATGTTTAGATGATATTTTACTATCTAAGCACCCAATTATGATCACTTTCATGGATAAAACCTCTAATTAGCATCTATTTGACAAATCCAGCTCAAGGAATATATTTTGAGTCATTTCCGAAGGATATAGCAAAGTTTTGGGCCAAAGGAAGCGACAAACAAAGAATTAACCAAGCAGGAAGTAGCCACGCACCATCACACGCGTGTAATCATGCGTGGATCTATTCCAGAAAGCTGCCACGCATGGTCACACGCGTGGTAGCAGGCGTGGAGCGCGTCCAATACGGCAACAGCGGAAATTCGACTTTTTGAGCAGCTATTTAAACCCTTCCTTCTTATTTGTGAAGGACGACTCTCCCAACTTTTAGATCTGACTTTTCTCTCTATTCCTTCCCCTTTGGGGAGGAAAAACACACTCAATTTCCATTAGATTAGTATAGATCTTAAGATTGAAGATGGATTGAAGATGTAGAATCAACCATTCCTTGGGTAACACACTCTTTCCATTGAATTACTTGTTTAGATCTATTGTTGAAAGTAATTTCTGCTTTGTTGTTTGGAACGATTTCCATGACTGAGTAGAGTATTTTGGGCGTCTGTGCCTTTGTTAAACTCTTGATTGTTGTTTAGAAATTGCTCTATGGTTTTGAGATATGAAGGAGTAGGATTGATGTTTGTATGGTTGAAGTTGTTCAAACTTTACTTTTATTTCGGCCGGAATAGCTAGTAAACCGAAGGGAAGTGAGAGATTGCACGATAGCGGCCTCTCACGAGCACAACTCTCCCATATCTCCGCTCTTAGTCCGAAAGGACGAGATCCGAGAGGAGTGGTAGACTAGGTGTTCGATGAAATGCCTCAACCGAATGAGGATTGAGAGTCTGAGTGTGACGCCACTCGATACTAATACCTTGACTCCCTTACTCGATCACGAAACTCGTTTTTCAAATCCCCTATGAAGATCAATCAATTTGTTTGACCTTGGTACACACCCCTTTTATTTCTTTTGCATTATTTAGTGTAATTTCCTTTCTACAACCCCAAACTTATTTATTAAAACCAATCTCTTGTAATACTTGTAACTCTTACCTTTTAACACCGTTAAGGTCAACACTAATTTGATTCGCATTCGCCATCCTTGAGAGACACGACACTCGTGGAGTCTTGACTCTTCGTTTTACCACCTTCACATTCACCCTCACCGCAATACACAGCATCACCTGGTTTGGGACCAAAGGTGCTAGCATTTAAAAAGCCCAAAACTACCCAATATTGAATTAATCCATTAATCAATTATTAATGTATTAATTCAATATCGATAACTCTTTATCGATTTCTTTTAAAGTTCTCAGCATTACCACGAATCATTAAGGTGTGACTTTCTAGGTTCATAGTCAAACTAGCAACGAGTAATATTTAATAACTCATTATTAAATAACTCGTAAGTCATGAGTGACACCTAGCAGTATGTCATGACTACCTAGTTAACAATGAATATATTTTAATATATTATAATGAACCTTTTCTGTTACAAATATCATGCAACATTCTTTCCACACAACACTTGTTCCGAACCAGGTAAAGGTCATGGTCAAACTTGGTCAAACCCATAAACCCGGTCAATATGTCTATTCAATATTCTTAACCTGAAGTCCAACTTCATTATACTCTGGCCAGAGATTCTCGTTATATGATTATTGAATAGACTGGAACATCCTTGTTACCTCAAGGCGGTGGATCCTCTATTGAACGCACACATGTCACCGTACAACACTGAACTAGGCCACCAAGTACACTTATAGTCCCATAAGGAACAAAAACGCATACTGGCAAAAACTAGTCCACCATATGTACGAGACAACCATGTCGTCTCAAGTCAAAGGATTATTGCACACTTGTAACATACAACATACCGATGACACGTAGGTAAACATCATGCGGTACGTTGTAGTCAGTCAATGTTCAATGACTTGTTATCTAACAATCATCCACATGTCCACTCTCTGTATCTCATACAGAATGGCATGAGACTCACCATAAGAAGGACAATGTGCTAGTCTTATCGGAATTCTAATGCCCAATTAGAATTCCTATGACTAGGAACATTTTTACAATACTTCATTTATTAGTTCTTCGTCACTCATATTCTTAACACTTAAGAATGAAGAATTAAGAAGATTGTATGGAATAATATCAAATATTAACTAAGCCTTAATAAATTAAAATAAATAAATAAATTATTTATTATATTTATTTAATAAGAAATTAATGCCCAAAACAATAAATGTTGGCTCCTAGGGCATACATGTCTAACAGATATAAGCGTGTGTTGCATTCCCCTAAAGTGATCCACTCTTCCCTCGAGCGTTGGTACCAAATCAGTTCATCTTGTTGTAAGGTGGCTTCTAACTCCTTTCTCAGTTTCCTATCTAATCTTATGAGATTCGATTTGACCCGTTGAGCGAGGCAACGCTGGACTCCTTTGATTCTGGCTAACAAACGTTTCTTCCTATGGAATACATTACAAATGTGTTTTTGTTCTAGGCCATTAACAACTCTGCTAGTGCTGATTTGTTAGCTTCTAAATCTTTATTCGAGAACCATGACTGTTGTACACATTTGTGGAACTCCTTGTGAGTGGACCAAGCCATGTTGTATATGAAATTCTTGTTCCCCTCAACTTTTAGTGTTGGGTTACAGGTTATAAGTAAAGGTGTGTGATCAGAGTTGATCATTCGAAGATGCTTGATAAGTGCCAAAAACAGTCAAATTTCGGGTCATGTTTAGATGATATTTTACTATCTCAGCACCCACCTATGATCATTTTTATGGATAAAACTCCTAATTAGCACATATTTGACAAATCCAGCTCAAGGAACGTATTTTGAGTTACTTCCGCAGGATACAGCAAAGTTTTGGGCCAAAAGAAGCAACAAACAAAGAATCCACCAAGGAGGCTGCCACGCACCATCACACGCGTGTGAGCACACGTGGATTTATTCTAGAGAGCTGCCACGCAGGGTCACGCGCGTGGTAGCAGGCGTGGAACGCGTCCAGTAGGGCAACAGCGGAAATTCAACTTTTTGAGCAGTTATTTAAACCCTTCCTTCTTATTTTTGGAGGGGGACTCTCCCAACTTTCAGATTTGATTTCTCTCTCTATTCCTTCCCCTTTGGGGAGGAAAATCATACTCTTTTCCCTTAGATTAGGATAGATCTTTAGAATAGAAGATGGATTGAAGATGTAGACTCCCATGCCTTTGGTAAAATACTCTTTCCATTGGATTACTTGTTTAGATTTATTGTTGAAAGTAATTTTTGCTTTGTTGTTTTGAATGATTTCCATGATTGAGTAGAGTAATTTGGGCGTGTGTGCCTTTGTTAAACTATTGATTGTTGATTAGAAATTGCTTCATGATTTTGAGATCTGAAGGAGTAGGGTTGATGTTTGTATGGATGATGTTGTTCAAACTTTACTTCTATTTCGGCCGGAATAGTTAGTAAACTGAGTGGAAGTGAGAGAGTGCGCGATAGCGGCCTCTCACGAGCCCAACTCACCCATATCTCCGCTCTTAGTCCGAAAGGACGAGATCCGAGAGGAGTGGTAGACTAGGTGTTCGATAAAATGCCTCAACCGAATGAGGATTGAGAGTCTGAGTGTGACGCCACTCGGTACTAATACCTTGACTCCCTTACTCGATCGCGAAACTCGTTTCCCAAATTCACTAGGAAGATCAATCAATTTGTTTGACAGTGGTGCACACCCCTTTCATTTCCTTTGCATTATTTAGTGTAATCCCATTCCTACAACCCCAAACTCACTCATTAAACCAATCTCTTGTAATACTTGTAACTCTTACCTTTTGACACCATTAAGGTCAACACTAATTTGATTCCCATTCGCCATCCTTGAGAGACACGACACTCGTGGAGTCTTGACTCTTCGTTTTACCACCTTCACATTCACCCTCACCGCAATACACAGCATCACCTGGTTTGGGCCCAAAGGTGCTAGCCTTTAAAAAGCCCAAAACTACCCAATATTGAATTAATCCATTAATCAATTATTAATGCATTAATTCAATATCGATAACTCTTTATCGATTTCTTTTAAAGTTCTCAGCATTACCACGAACCATTAAGGTGTGACTTTCTAGGTTCATAGTCAAACTAGCAACGAGTAATATTCTAAGTTCCCCTCATCCAAGATATTTCAATCCAACAAAGCCTAAATCCACCAGCCCTTCGCTTAAAATCCATTCCCTAAAATCTGAGCATCTTGTCGAGTTGTAGCATTATGTATTGCTCACTTCATCCATACACGTTACTAAGTTGAAATCTCCACAAGCTAGCCAGCAGGACTATGACATGAAATCATTAGATGAAAGGTCATAAAATATTTTTTTCCTCAATGACAAGTTGGGACAACAGTAAACTATAGATAGCACCCATGGAGGTGAGTTTTCCACCTGCAAAGTAACAAACTTTGGGTGAGTATTTAATATTTCTACAGTTAGTGGGGGTTTCCAGAAAGTCTAGATGCCTCAGGAGAACCCAACCACTTCCACTCGAACCCATTCATCAAATTCTAAACTAGCACAAATGTTATTGGCTTGGTTTCACCCGAGACCTTCGGCTCAAGCAAGCATACAATGTCTGGAGAAAGTCTCAACAAAATTGTTTGAGGGTGCATCTAAATGCTTTAGATGATGCACCCTGATAGTTCCAAATCATACATATCATGATAACAATTTTAAAAATAAAAAATAAAGTGCTCAAGAGCACTCATCATAGTCAGAGTGACCAGCATTATCGAACATTGCAACATCGAAATCCTCCGCCCTGTTCACAAAAATTCTTGCTAGGTCGGAAGGGTGTTCCTTGAGATCAAACCCTACTCCTACTCTATGAGATGACTCGGGGGGTGATAAGCGCCAAGAATAATCGAGTTTAGGGTCAGTTTAAGGATATTAGTGCGCGAATTCTTCACCCATTTGTAATCATTTCATGCACAATAGGCTCTTATGTGATCAAACTTGCAAACTCCACTTTATATTGTGTTCGAAGTCATTCGCACAGGACAAAACAGGACCCGAGACCAAAAGAAGGAACAAATGAAGGAACCAAGCCGGCATGAGAAGTTCCTCGCCGCTCCCACGCGTGGAGCTGGCGTGGAATCATTCCAGTAAGGGTCCACGCTAGCCCTCCACGCGTGGAGCTGGCGTGGACCGGGTCATCAAGGGCAATTTCGGGATTTGGCTTTTGGATGACTATTTAAACCCTTCCCCTGCATTTTTTAGGGGATCCCGAATTTAGTTTAGATCTGATTTTGATTGTTTTCTCCCCTTTGGGGGAAATTCCCCACAATCCCTAGTGTTAGATTTCTTAGTTAGGGGTAGATCTAGCTAGATTGAGGCAATGGAAATGAAAATGCAATAGATTACTTGGATTGAATAGGTATCTCTACTCTACTGTTGTTTTGTTAACTGCATTGCTATTTCCATTTTGATTTCCTTGTTATTTTCTATTGCTTTGTTCTTTGATTTAAATGATGTTTGTGTAGATTAGTTGAGGGAATTGATTGCCCCATATTAGCTTTGTGATTGATGAGTTAATATACTTCCATTTGATTGTGAAAATGAAGAAGTAGGGTGCTAGTCTTGTGTGGTTAATGTTCTTCACGATTTGCTTCTATTTTAGGCCGGGGTAGGTAGTAGATTTAGTGAAAATGGGTGATTGCACGATAGCAGATCCTCACGAGTCCAAATCATCCACATCCCCGCCCTCTATCCGGAAGCATGAGGCCCGAAAGGAGTGGTAGACCACATGTTCGACGAAATGCCCCAACCGATTGTGGACTTGGGAGTCCGAGTGTGACGCCTCTCGGTGATGGTACCGTTGGCTCCCGTGATTAAGCACAAACCTCGTTGCCTAAGAATCACCATAGTGGATCAATCGCGAAGTCTAGTTAAGGCATTCAACCCCTTGTTCTTTTAAATTGTTTCATTCGATTTACCCTCGCAAATCTTTCACCTATGACTCAATTGCCTCCTAGTAATTCTAGTAACTCTTGTCTCTTAACCCCCTAAATTCCAACACTTGATTCTATTCCAATTTGTCATCCTTGAGAACATGACACTCGGGGAACTTATTCCTCGTTTTACCACCTATCCACACCTCACCTTAAACTACTCCTTTCAGGGGGGGGGGGGTCCTCTTTCATGTGGTATGCCACCGTGCTGGTAATCTGTTTCCCATTATTAGATCCCATGACCATTGTATGTTGTGACTCGGTAGCAACTCTTCTAGGAGCTCCACTTCTTCCTCCTCTGCCCCTATAGGTTCTACGTCCAGTTTGATTCGGTTCCCTTGTATAATATTCTTGAACGTTAGCTCTTTGATCCACCATTCTTTGGGGATATTAGTTGGTTCTAATTCTTGGTAAGGTCATGGAAGTGTTGTTATCTACTACAGGGGTATCCCTGACCTCATGGAGGGCTTCATCTGCATTCCTATCCAACGCAACGGCGAAACAAGAGTTCGATACTAATTCTCCTGGTGCTACACTTATATTCATAACATTGTTTCGATCACTGCTTGGGGTTTAGAGGGTCGGTTACCCCCTCTTCTTTGGTTTCTCCTATCCCTCTTTGCTACTAACATCCCGCACCAAAGTTATCCTTAAAATCACGAACCGGTGTTTAATTTATTGAACTCTCTACTGATCCCCTTGGGGCTGGCAGTCACTGCTCTAGGGTTGATTCGAACTAGGACCAACTACATTCTCTCACTTCTTTTCCCCCTCTTTGCTACATTGCCCCTGCTTATGCCCATAGACACCACAACTAAAACACACAAGGTGAATACCCTCATACTCTATTGGCATTAATTCACCACACAATGTGAATTTGGAGAGAATGGGCTTAGATAAATCCACTTCTATACAGACTCTGGCAAATTTGCCTTTGGAGATCAGACTAGTGGTGGTGTCTATTCTAATTCGGCGACCTATCTCCTTGTCTATCTTCATCAAGAATTCTTCTTCAAAGTACTCTATGGGGAGCAAGGGAAACCTTACCCACAACAGTAGCTTATCCAGTTTATTCTTCTGAGGGATGAAGTTTGGCTCCAATTCTTGCACTATGAGGTAATGATCCAAGATGATCCATGGTCCATCGTACTTGGCGAATTCATAGTCTCGTAGAGAATCGAATTTAGCCAAAAATAGTCTTGATCCAATGCAATTAGGTCAAAATTGGCATTTGGCTTCCACATCTTCTGAAGTCTTTGCAAGAGATACGAATAGCTGACCTACCTTCCAAGAACCCTGATAATGAGGGAACGCCGCTAGGGTCACCGCAGCCGCTCCTTCTCTTCTTTTGTCACCGGGATTATTAGGCAATTAGGGTTCCTCTTAACTTCATCAATTACTTCCTCGTTAGAAACCTCTTCTCTATCCTCTGGTTCGCTCGTTTCCTTTCTGCCCCAGGCTATGTTGGGAGTTTCGACTGGGGTGCGCCATTGAGCGGAATCTGATTATTTGAATCCGGCCGACAGAGGGTGTTTCTTGAATTAACTCATCATTCAGTGATGGCATGGACGCCTCCAACAAGTCTCGTCCTCTTTTTGTTTTCTTTGTACTCCTTTGCAGAAGATCTTGGTCCTTCGGGTGGTGATCCCAATTCAGACAGAGAATCCGTGACGATCTCCATAAACTAGACTTATAATCAGTTATTTAAATGCATACTTTTAAAGACTCTATAAAAGTCTTAATTGATTACCACCCAACTTTTAAAGACTCTTTAAAAATCTTGATTGAATACCACCTAACTTTTAAATACTTCCTAAAAGTTTGAATTATTTTCAAACTTTTAAAGTTCATAAAAGTCTTTAAAAGTTTATGAAAGCGTGATTGTATACACCCCTCTAAGTCATTTACTCTTTTAGACCGGACAAATTAAAGCAACCATCCATGTGAAGGGGTGTGTTGAGTTTCATAACTTTGTATTATTATATTCTTTTTACGAAGCATAGACCTTAAATACAAACAATAAAATTTCTTTGTATTGATTCCTTTGAGAAAAAAAAAATAGTATAACCTTTTTAGAATATTATTTTTATTTATTCTCTCAACGACATGAATATAATTACGATTCTTAACTTAATAAATAATACACTATACATTTAAAAAAAAAATATTTCGTACTCGATATTTGAATTATTGATGAAGGTTGCATTATGCAATATATAATAGACCCAGTGAGTCAGTGACAGATATTCGGTCTATTTCGGTATTTAATAAGGTCCGGAGAACCGTTGTGTATGTCTCCCAAAATGCCAAATGCCAAATTAAATGTGCAAAATTGAAGTAGGAAAACAAAACAAAATTATCTCTAAATTAATTCGATTTTTTGTCCAATATAGGTGACAATTTACTTTTTTATCTTTTTTTTTATTAAAACATCCTCATTTAATCCCAGTATTATATATTATGGTATAACCATTTTTAATCCTTCATCAACAAAATCATTGAAATGTCGTTAAATACAAACACATTTCAATCTTTTTTATACAAAGTATTTTGAATCGCTATATTTTTTTATGTTTATTTTTTTGAAAAAAATCCATAACCGAAGACCAAAATGTTCTTGTATTTAATGATATTTAAACTGTTTTGTAGGGCCAAAAATAGTCATGCCACAATAATACTAGGACCAAAAGTGGATGTTTTGATTACCAAAAAAAACCCTTAAAGTGGACTTCCACCTATAAATCTAAGACAAAAAATAAAATTAACTCGTATCTCTATTATTGAATGTATTAAATGCCAAATTAGTAGTTTTGAGCAACAAATTGTATTAGTTACTTGGAATTTTTATTTTTTTGGGTGAAGATTAGTTACTTGGAATGATAATAATAAAAACTTTACATTTCCATATTCATCCGATCCATTTGGTGGATACAGTCTCACAGGAGACTCAACCATGTATATACATGGTATTAAATGTGTTTCTAAGTTGAACCATGGTGAAATATTGAAGAGTTCGTTGGTACGTACCTCAACACAAATTCTTTATTTGGCAATGATTTAGGTGTGGTTACGTTACTAATCATTATGATTAATTTATGCAAAGAGAGAGAGAATATACTGTTCCCGTCATTATCAGCGTGCTTTTAATTTCCTAAATTAATCACCTTAGATTTATTGGTTTACTTAAACATCATGGATAGATTTCTTTTTGAAATAACATCATGGATAGATAATCTAACCTATTAAAAGTAATAGAGACTGGCTGACTGCCAAGTTTATTCAATTTTTTATTTTTCAATTATATTGATTGGTAAGTCTAAATTTTTTAGGTTTGGACCTTATTTCTGTTTAGAGATTAAGGGTATGTTTGGTTCATGGGTTTTCACATTAGGAAAGAGAATCAAAATCATATTAGCGTTTCGTTGACAACTTTTTAAAACACAACTATGGAATTTTATTAACCCTTTAATTAAGGGTGTGTTTGGTTCATGGGTTTAGCTATCAGGAAAGGGAATCAAAGTCATTGTTATTGTTTGGTTGATAGGTTTATAGAACACTACTATGTGATTTGATAGGTTTTCATTCCATTATTTCCCCTCCTAATTGGTAATTTGATTTTTAAGTTTGGATTAGTACTTTTAGATTTTTTTTTTTCATATTGGTGTTTTGGATTTCTTTATATTAGAATAAATTGTGTATTTTTAGTATTGGATTTTTTGTTCTTGTATTTTTAAAACCTTTATTCACATTATAGGATCATAAATAACCAAAAAGCAATATTGGTAATCATTCCAATTCCACCCTACTACCAAACATGCAAAATATTTTCACCAAAATCCATTATCATTACCAAGTATTTGATTCCCATTCTGATCTCGATTCCTATGTGCAAACCAAACACACCCTAAAAATCTCATTCCCTAATTAAAAATGGGTATCATTCCATTTTATTTGTAATCTAATTTTTAAGTTTGGTGCTTTTACATTAGCGCTTTTACATATTTTTTTTTTGATTTTTTGTCATATTGGTGCTTTGGATGTCATTATATTAGTATCAAATGTCATGATTTTTTGTTTTTGTATTTTTAAAACCTCTATTTACATTATATAATCATACATAACCAAGCATGCATCAATATTGATATAAGCATTCCAATTCATCATACTACTAAATACACAAAATACTTTCACCAAAACTCATTATCTTTACCAAATATTTAATTTTTATTTTGATTTTGATTTTCATGTGTGAACCAAACACATCCTAAATTAATTAGGCTCATAATCATAGTGAAATGATACCTTTTGAACTTTTTCATGTTATAAAGTTGCTTTTGAAGAGAAATCTTTTACTATAAAATAAAATATTTTCCCAAATTACTTTTAAACCACTTTAATTTGAGGACTATATATTGTGCCCTACTTATCAAAAGTGGATTCATGCACATCAATGATGCTTTACTAAATGTGTGTAACTCAAGATTACACAAAACGCAATTATGTTACTCTAATAATATCCGCTACATGTCTATCTAGAAGATGCTCCACATACTAAAAGTTTTGAAAAATATATCTGAATAAAAATCAAAATTGACATTACTATTGTATTCATTTTGTGAGCTCAAGCACGAGCACAACCATTCTTATCGAGCTCGAGCTCAAGTTAACCCATGCTCTCAAGTTCGGCTCAACTCATTTGTGTTGAGACTTAGTTTGTGTTAGTTAGCCTTTTGCCTAGTCCTTTGGTTCTGTAACTAGTTTCCTTCTTCTGTAGATTGTTCTCTATTTATACTCTTTGTTAGATGGTGAATAAATGTGTTCAGTTCCCACTCTCATATGGTATCATAGCCATCACTCTAGCGAGAAACTTTTTTTTCCTCCCCTGGTCCTTTCTCGTTTCTCATGGCTACCGCAACTCAAACAAGTGTTATTCAAATGTATGCCTCAACTCACTAACCAATCAAGCTCACAACCTCTAATTTGCCCATTTGGAAAAAAAAAAAAAAAAAAAAAAAAAAAAAAAAAACAAGTGGAGTCTACGCTCACAGGTTTAGACCTCGTGGGCTACGTTAATGGAACTACTTCTACTCCGGACAAATATTCTGACCCAGCACACACAACCTTAAGCTAAGCCTACATGGCTTGGTATAGACAAGATCAAATTATCCTGAGTGCGATCCTAGGCAGTTTGACAGACACTCTACAACCTGTGATTACGTCGACATCATCTGCATCTGATGCATCGACTCGGCTATCCACTACCTACGTTGCTTCTTCTAGGAGATGTATAGTCTCGCTAAAAGCGAAGCTAGCAAAGAATCCAAAAGGCAACAGGTCCATTGATTCCTACATGTGGGAGATGCGAGCAATTGCGAACGATTTAGCTCTTGCTCAAAGTCTGGTTAATAAATAAGACCTGGTCGTTCACATATTCACACAACTTGTTGAAGAATACAATTCCATTGTGGCTACTCTCCGTGTGCAAACTGGTAGCACTTCATTTAGGGAATTGCATGACATTCTCACAGACAATGAGCAGTTACAAAAAGATAATGACGCATTCTCTCAAGTTCACATACCCACATCGAATGCGACGCAACGGCGGTTTAAAGGTTAGAATCAAATTTCCAGCCGAGTAATTGTCGTGGCAGAGGTGGTGCAAATATGTCTAATGGGAGGCAAAATCAAACACGGTATACTGGCAACCATCTGGCACGACACTGTAATTACTTTGATTACCCTGGACATGACACAAAATTCTGCCGCAAACTGGCCAAATTTCTAAAAGAAAACAACGTGGCAATCCTTGAACCTCAAAGCAATGGTCGTCAATCCCCTACGATGCACACTACGGTTACTAGTCCTGCGTCAACCCAATCATGGCTCATGGACTCGGGAACCTCATATCATACTATTAATGATCCCATGTCTCTACAGACCTTTTTTTACTACACAGGTCCGAATGAAGTTGTTCTAGGCGATGGTAAGTCTTTACATATTTCTCGTATTGGGTCTGTTTCTCTTCCTTCCGAAAATCATTCTCTTATCCTGTTAGATGTCTTATGTGTTCCCAGTCTACAAAAGAACGTGGTTTCAGTTTCTAAACTATGCAAAACTAACTCGGTTTCGGTTGAATTTTTCGACTCTCATTTTCTTGTTAAGGATCGAGCATCGGGAACACCCCTTGTCCGCGGTCCGGTCGTGAATGATATTTATAGCATTCCTGCTCAGAAGTGTCAAATCAATGTCAATGTCAAATTCTAAATTCCAAAGTGGCATCATCAATATGGATATCTCAGCTATAGAGTTTTATCCTCCATTATCAGAAGTAATAATGTTCCTTTCAATCATCAGGCACTTGAAACATTTTCATGTATTTCCTGTCATATAAATAAAAGCCACAAATTGCCTTTTTCATTTAACTCCATGTCTAGCACTAAACCATTGGAACTTATTTATAGCTATGTGTGGAGTTCATCAGTAGTCTATGTAGATAGTTTTAAGTATTATATTAATTTTATAGACCACTACACAAAGTATATTTGCTTGTTTCCCTTAAAGCTTAAATCTTCCGTCCATACGTTGTTTCTTCGGTTTAAATCCATGGTTGAAATTTATTTTGGGCACAAAATAATTTCTATTTTTTCTGATAATGGAGGGGAATATACAAAAGGAATAAGGTTCGAATTAGCCATTGGACGAAACGTGAAAGTGCAATCAGGCCACAGAACCAAAAAAAATGCAATTACACCATTCAACAAGCTAAATGTGTGTGATTTCACCTAGTAGCCGGTAACCTCCCCTCCCTTCTGGTTACCTTCCTGACGTGGAGGCTGAGTAGGCTTTTTTTTTCCTCTTCTTCATACAGCTTGTCTTCCAACATAGCTTTTCTCTTCCTAGCCATGTCACCTTCCTCCACCCTTTCCCTCTCCTAACCCCTCAAACTCTATTCGCCCAAACCCTAATATAAATTCTCATAATTGCCAATCCTCCGCCGCAGCCCACCACCACCTATGCAATCACTCCCCGTCCGCAACACCTTCACTGGGCGCTTTGCGATCTCCATGTGTACCTGCATTATTTGAGCGCTATTAGTACCGGTTATTGCATGCAAGGAAATTTCAGGCCCATGAAGTTCGTCTTGGGCGGTGTCAGGGTCGATTTCCATTGTATCATCAAGCACCAGCAAGAAGAGATGTTTGCATTGATGAGTCGGGGTCCATCGTTCGTCACAATGGAAACAAAGACCACGAGCTCTACGGTGTTGATATTCTGATCGGGATAATCGCCTTTCTACTGGGAAATTTTGTCTGGAAGTGCGGCTAGTGGGCTGGCGTTGGTTGATTGTGTTGTGCGATTGGCTTGCCATGCAAGACACCAGCCGGGGCTAGGCACCTACAAAAGCCGGAGTGGCTACGTTCGCCCGTGGGGGTGGTCGAAAACCAGAAAGGGATAAAGAAGGGACCTGGGCGGGAGTCCAACCAAAAGAATAAGCATGTTTCCTTGCAAATGTCCTGGCTAGATTCATCGCTGTGTCCAGGTCAGTTGGCCGATGACCTTCCACATCAAGTCGTAGGAACTCATCTAAACTAGTCGTATACAAATCCACAACTTGGTATAGTCGGACCATTGTGGTACGTGCGAGCATAACCTGAAATACATAATGTCTGTGTGTATATGAAATTATATATTCCTTTCTCTCTATATTTTAGATGCGCGTAGACGGATGATGAATGGTGCTGTAAGTTTTTCCTCTTTTCCGCCTCTACTTCCACTCTCTTTTTATCTTCTTAAGTAGAAAGCGATGTTACTATTTTATAATTTTAGCACTTGCTGGTGTTCTAGACAGAGAGAATGGGTCGTCGTTGACTTGATGGAGCAGTAGCCAGGGGTTTCATCGGGAGTAGGAAAATGCTTCATTTCTAATGCCGTTGACGATATGATCTTGCTCCTACCATTCCTGATCCCCTCCTACTTCTCCTACATCTTCCATTCCCTCTCCCTCCTGGCCCCCTCCTTTTCCTTCGCTGGGCTGCTCTCCCACCTCTGCTCCGTCGACTTCTAAATCCAATACATCCCGTTAAGTTTCTTCTTCGATGTTTTCCTCACAGCCATGATTGTCTTCGAGATCTGCTGTGGCAACCGATCCTGGAAATAAATATATATGTATGTGATGATAGAAATTATGTATGTACATATAGCTAGCCTTCTTTTAATTTTTCAGATGATCGAAATGGCTTCCATTTGTGTGTTTTCGGCTTCTTTTGCATGCTTAATTTGCAGGTGGTAGGAATTACAAAGAAAGACGAAATAAACAAGAAAAAAAAATAAAAAAGAAAAATCAACTCAGCCTCTACCTCAGCAAGTAACCGGAAGAAGGGAAGTATATCGGCTACTAGGTGAAATCGCACACATTTCGCTTGTTGAATGGTGTAATTGCACTTTTTTTTTGTTCAATGGCCTGATTGCACTTTTACGTTTCGTTCAATGGCTAATTTGACCCTTATTCCTATACAAAATTAATCCCAACGTTCAATAGTCTGGGAATTTCACATTTTACTCCCCCCCCCCCCCCCCCCCACACTCCGGAACATAATGGGTCTGCGGAGAGGCCTCACAGGCATGTTGTGGAAAGTGATATGGCTCTATTACACATTACACTTTGCGTCTATACCATCCTCGTACTAGTCATATGCCTTTCAAACGGCAATTTATTTAATCAACCGTATGCCTACTCCTATACTTCAGCGCTGCTCACCATATAAAAGACTATTCAACAAAGAGCCCAATTATGCCAAAATTCAACCTTTTGGATGTCTATGTTTTCCATGATTAAAACCATTTTTTCCAGGTAAACTACAACCAAAATCTCTCTCCTATGTCTTTTTAGGTTACTCCCTAAATCAGTCTGCGTACAAGTGCTTGGACCTGTCTACTGGTCGTGTGTATCTTTCACGTCATGTCTCCTTCATGTCTAATGAATTTCCTTTTCGTACATTGTGTAACTCCTCTTCTAATTCTCCCACAAGTTTGTCAATTGTGCCTCCACCACCAGTCATTTCTCCCACTTCAGATCCACTACCTATTTTGTCTACTCCTCACTACAAGAAAATAGTCCATTCGTGAGAGATAAAACCGTCACTAAAAGTTCAAAAACCATCATAAAAGACATTTAATGACGGGGAATTTACCGTCGCCACCCGTCGTTATAGCTTCCAAGGATAAAAATAAATAGTGACGGGATATGATACCGTCATTAGTGAGCATATAGTGATAGTATATTTACCGTCACTAAAACATTCTTTTTATGACAAAATATCCCGTCACTAATGCAACTATTCACTAGAATAATTTCCTCTCATTATATTCTTTTAATGATGGAAAATCCCGTCATTAATATTACTATTTACTATCAAAATTTTTCCTCAATAAATTAAATTTTGCCCGTCACTAAAAATTATAATTTAGTATCAAATATTATTTTTCTAATTTTGTATATATTGTTAATTCTCATTAAATATTAATTTTTGTAATACATTTTTTTTACACTAATCGATATTAGTTTTTATCAATACAATATCTAAAGTAAACTCAATCAATATATTAAAAGACTTCATAATCACAACCAAAATGAAATGTTTCATACAACTTTGCAAAGACTAGAGATAAAGAATCTAATTATAGCAAATAGATAGTAATGTATCGGTTGGCTATTTCGCCGCAAGTCTTTTGCATTTGAATTGATTTTGCCTCAATATATATAACACCTGACTAATTAATATAAGCCTGGAATTACTATGAACTAATTGATATAAGCCTGGAATTGCCATGATATCACCACTCACCACCAAGAAGTTCCAATCCAAGCATTTCATTACCGCAAGAGCTTTTGTCATCCTCTCTGCAAGCGTAAATTGTTGCATCACCTTGCAAGGCATCTTGTCCTTCAGATTTAGCTAGGTGACTTTCTAATTGCATTTCAAGCACTCCACTGTCAGGAGCAGCATCCAGAAGCTTTGGTTCTAAATCCCTTGAAGATATCACCTCTGATCTGGAGACCCTGTCGAGGGAGACCATTCAGAGCAGAGGTAAAATCTATCACTTTCTAATATTCTTCCCTCGTGTCCAATCCACCAATAGCTGAAAGTTCAAATACAGAGTAGTTAACATCAGAAATGTGCAATTTCCCACAATTCATCTATCACAGATGCCTAAACACTAAGGGCTAAAACATGCACCTAGTCACTGTAAAGAAACTTTCTGTTCTTATCTCTAACTTAGGACTTGCTATCACAAGAGCTTTCAACACTCACCTTGGCAATAGATATCATTTGCCTCCTTGCTTGAGCATCGATAAGAAAACTTGTGTTAGTTATCTCAAAATTCACCCCACGCTAAAACCAATAAGAGGATAAAACTTGTCAATGGTCTAATTATAGTCATATACAAAAACAAAAAAAAAACAAAAACAAAAACAAAAACAAAAACAAAACAAAACAAAAAACAAAAAAAATGATAATGTGCGCTAGTATGTTTGTGTGTGCCATATACAATACCATAAATTTCTCTAGTTTCATTATTCCATTTACAGTTAACATAAAGACACCCTGATCCTCACCAATGACCTTAACTCAATAAGCCATATTTTATAATAAACTATAAGTTGTCCCTGCTTGCCAATTTCATTTAAAATGTAGTGTGCATTGTGTATGAGTGCCTTAAATTTCTCTAAATTTCATTCTTCATTTACAATGAAAATAAAGACACCCCCAACACACAACAGTGGACCTTAATTCACTGTGATATTTTTTTAAGAAATTACATGATGTCTCTGCCTGAAATTTTTAATTTAAGAAATTACATTCTTCAAAGCATGCATACAAATTTTGACCTTTTTAAGTTTTAATCAAATACATAGTAGAGTTTCTGGTTTCTAGTCAATCATCATTTGCATACACCTAATAAAAATACATCAATTCAAAATTACATGCAATACTGAGAGGAAATTTTATTCTCTCCTTCTTTCTATTTGATTTTACTATGTATCTTGGAAGGCCTAAGAAAAAGCATACCTGGATAGCCGCTTTAACCATGGTCTGCTTCAATCTAAACAGCAACTTCTCTGAGAAATCAATGGTAATAATATCCACCTACAAACCATAGGACCATAAATTATAGCCTTGGTTTACACAAATTCCAAAATACGTGTATCCAAAAATGTAGGATAGCAGACTGATAAATGATCCATTAGTTCAATTAAAGCAAAAATGAAATCAAATCCATTAATCAACCAAAAATGCTATTGCCACAACAATATTTGAGTTGCCAGTGCAGCCCATCTTATGGCTGGTTCCAACACTAGTTCCTTCTTAGTTGTCTCATAGACTTTTAGACCTGTCAATAATTGAAAGTAGCTTTGTTGTCACTTTCATTTCGTTGAAGGCTAGATCGATCCATTGAAGGTAGCTAGAATGAACTCCAATCCAAAGAAAAAAAATATAAAACAAGAAAACATTTAATAGAGAACATTTGGTGAGCCAGAAATGAACCTTCAAGTCTTAAACTATTGGTGGAGGATCATAGTTCCAAGGGTAAGATTCTCAAACTCAATTGTCTTTATCTTGTATTGTCCTATGTATTCTGCAAAAATAGATCCAGCAGTGCTTTTGAAGTTGTTACAAATGGCCTGCACTGTCAGGAACAACTAATTACTACAAGGAAAATTGTCATAATACAAAATCATAAGCTCAATATCACCTGACTGACAAAGTAGCAAACATACAAACTCTTATTGACAACTAAAACAGAAATGACCATACTGGTGTTTCACCTTAAAAACTATGAAACAAGGAAAATAAATGAAACCAACCAAAATCTAGGGCACTCTCTTTCTAAGATAAAAAGTAACACCAAGTAATCACTGGACAAGCTTTACACCAAGTAAGCTACTTGATGTATGCTTTCTTTATGAAAATAACTTACATCAAGCAGTTCGTGATGATTACTGTTAAAATTTGCATCACTGTGAGGAAGCAGCTGAAGCAAAAGCCAAGCACCATGCCATAGTGTTTCTGCAGAGAAATTTGACCTGCAAAAAAGGCTGACCAATGCATTAAGTACCTAACAACAAATTATTCATTTTGATCACACTGGTCGTATTAACAAAAGTGGAAGAAGAAAGCATAAGAAAGTTAAAACTGCATAGAATTGAGTTTCTACAACGAAATACATACTTGAAATCAATATACCGAGGGCTTGTTCTAATATGAATTGGATTTCCTTGTCAAACAATTTCTTGAGATACCATCTTCACTGGGCCATTTATCTAATCTTGCCATTTTGAAGCTAGGGAAGAACTCAGTCTCCGGGAACATCCCAGCTGAACTGGGGGATTGTAGCAGCTTGTTGTGGTTAGATCTAAACACTAATCTCTTGAATGGGTCAATCCCACCTTCTCTATCTAAGCAATCAGGCTATATTGCAGCAATACTAGCAACATATTCTCATAGCTAGCAGGATTAAATAACACACAGTAGAGGGAACAGTGCAGGAAATTTCAAAAGCATTATATTTGAAGTGCATCTATGCCATTATAAACTAATCAAAAGTTTAATAGCTTTAGACTAACTTGTTGGTATCTTTAATAGACACTATAGAGTATGTACACAAGGGAGGCCATATCTGATCTCAACAGCCACTGCAATGTGGAATGACATAGAAATAATACTCTTAACAGATCGAACTGTCCATGAGGAAGTCTAGTTGAGATTTAACTATATTAGGCATACATTGCAACATATTTACAGCAACACTAGCAAGTAGCAACATATCCTCAGAGCTAAGTTTCAAGGGAGAACAAAACTATTTCTAAGTTTCTAACTACTTCATAAAACTTAAATAAGTTTCAAATTGCAAACTTAAATTGCAAATAGAAATTGCAAACTGACCTAACCAGTAGCCACCTACGCAGACGACCGGAGACAGAGAGGCAGAGCCGCAGTGCTGCAGACGACCAGCGACCACCGCAGAGCTTCCGAAGGGAGTGACGACGGCGAGGTAGACAGACAACCAGAGGCGGATGGCGAGGGAGTGAGGCCGGTGACCGGCGTCGATGCAGAGGCGGAGTGGCGGGCGGCGTCGATGGGAGAACGAGAGACGGAGAGCCAGAAAGGGAAATTGAGAATAGAATGCTAGGTTAAGCTTTAGCCTGGAGGGAAATAGATTTTAGTGAGCGGGAAATTTTTGCTAAGTATATGGTGGGAAATAGAATAGATTTTAGTAAGATAATTTTCAGATATCAATAGCGAGAGTAACAATATTTTGTATACCAATAGCGAGAGTATATTTTTTTAAAAATACAAAATTAAAATTTCGTCACTAAAACATAAACTTTTAGCGAGAGTAATTTTTAACCGTCACAAAAACTATGCAAATAATACATTTAGTGAGGGGTTTTTCTACCCGTCACTAATTTTTTGTCACTAAAAACTGTTTTTCTTGTAGTGCCTAGTGTAGAATAGAGTTTGTCCACATCTGGTTTGCTCACTCCCATGCCGCTTGCCTGCAAATCCCCTTAATACTCCACGACTGTGACTTCTTCTCCTAGTCAATCTAGCACCGTGTTTCTTTTTCCAAGTGAACATGCGACTTCAGAAGCTGTACCTACGGCCTCGGAACCAGCGGCATCAGCTCCTCCAGACTCTTTCTACTACGGATCCCGTGCGATCTGTGTTAGCCACCTCACAGACACATGGGTTACCCCCAGTCTCTTGCGGCGTCTCGGCCTCAACGACAGCGACGTCCAAATCCCAGATATTTTAATGACAAGCTTGTGGATATGGCTACCGTACATCCTCAGTTGAGCCACGAACGGTTTCACAAGCATTAATGAATGAGTTGTAGAAAGTTGTCATGGCCGATGAGTTTAATGCGTTGGTGAAAAAACAAAACATGGGAATTAGTATCGCGGTCTAGTCATGATGTGGTTGGTTGCAAGTGGATCTTCCGGGTAAAACGCAAAGTTGATGGCTCGATTGACAGGTTCATGGCCCGATTGGTTGCGAAAGGGCTTTTGCAGGAGCCTAGACGTAACTATTTTGAGACGTTTAGTTCGGTGATTAAACCGGTGACTATTCGCATCATTCTTACTGTTGGTTTGCTGTAGGGATGGTCGTTGCACCAGTTAGACGTGAACAATGCCTTTTTAAATTGAACTTTGTTTGAAGAGGTTTATATGGAACAGCCAGCTGGTTTTGTTGATCAACAATTGCCAACTTATGTTTGCAAGCTACGAAAGGCTATTTATGGTTTAAAGCAAGCCCCGTGGGCTTGGTACCTAGAGCTGTCTAAATTTCTTATTTTATTTGGTTTCAAGAAATCTATAGTTGATTCGTCTTTGTTTATCTACTGTTCTCGTGATATAATTGTGTATTTTCTGGTGTGCGTAGATGACATTATTTTGACAGGGAATAATGGTGCGTTTATTGGTGCGTTTATTGGTGCGTTTATTGGTGCGTTTGTGAGTCTTCTTGCGCAACGATTTTTGCTTAAAGATTTGGGACCGCTTCATCACTTTTTGGGTGTTGAAGTTGTTCCAACTTCCCGTGGTTTATTTTTATCACAATCTCAGTATGTAGTTGATGTTTTGGAGACGTTTGGTATGACGGGGGTGAAAGAGGTGTCAACGCTGATGAGTACTTCTGTAGACTTGTGTACCGCTGCTTCTCCTGCTTTTGATGTCACCATGTATCGGCAAGCCATTGGTCGTTTGCAGTATTTAGTCATTATCAGACCAGAGCTCAGTTCATGGCCTCACCTACTGAGCTGCATTGGCAGTCTGTGAAGCGAGTACTTCGCTACTTGAAGGGTACGCTACATCATGGATTGCATTTTTGTAGAGGTCGGTCTATTTCGCTTCTGGCTTATTCAGACTCGGATTGGGGTGGTATTTGTGATGGGGTCATTCGACCACGACCTATGTTGTCTTTTTTGGTCCAAATGTTGTGTCTTGGAGGTCTGTGAAACAATGCTCTATGTCTCAGTCTTCTACATAGGCGGAGTTTTAGGCGCTTGCTAATTTTGCTGCTGAGGTTATGAGGATTCGGAATCTATTCCGTGAGCTTGAGGTACAGTTATGGGTTTTGCAAGTTCAGGTTACTGACAATTTAAGTGCTTCATACGTCTGTAAAAACACGGTTTTTCACTCTCGGATGAAGCACTTGGCTCTTGATTACTTCTTTGTCTGTGAACAGGTTGCTTCCGGCTCCCTACGCTTGAGTTACGTGAAATCAACTGAGCAGGTTGTAGGTCTTTTGACTAACCCACTTGGCCACCAGTTATTTGTTGCGTTCAGAACCATGATTGCGTTCAGAAAGATGATTGTAGATGAGTGTTGGACAATGAGAAATCAAATTGATTTCTTTCCGCTTAGAAGCCTGCTTGATTAACTTAAACACTTGAAGGCATTGATCACAAGAGAATTTCAATCACAACAAAAAAAAAACAAAAAAACAAAAAAAACAAAAACAAAACAAAACAAAACAAAACAAAAACAAAAAGAAAAACAAAAAAAAAAAAAAACAAAAGTAAAAAACAAAAACAAAACAAAATCATTTCTTCTGAGCTTAGCATCCTCCTTTTATAGGCAAGGAGGGATGGATGCCAACTTGAAATTTGAATTTGTCTGTTGTCACTCAGCAAGTGGTAACCGTTCAATTGTGCCCCTAAAATTCGTTGTCATATCTCTTAACTTGTGCAGCTATGTCCATAGGGTAACGATTGTTTTCCTATCCGTGTATTTAAGCACTCCAAAGTCAAAAAGTGTTAATCATGCTTATCATGTACAAATTTGTATTATATGTAGATTCTTTGGTGTTAGACAAGTTGCATCCGTCCAACGGCTCCTTTTGTTCTTCCCCATATGAACTCCTTCGGGGTTGATCTTCCTTAAAAGCTCTTCAATAAAACATCCATGAACTTTGGATGACAGCTCTTAAATGCCTTTTCATCTCTTATGAAGATCCATCTAGATTTCTTCTGGTCTTAATATTCTTATCTCTTTTCCTTCATATGCTTTCTTTTGAACCCTTTCCTCCTTGTTACCTTCTTCGGAAGTTATTTCTTCCGATTGCTTTCTTCTGAATATCCTTTCCCTCCGGATGCTTCCTTCCGAAATTGCTTCCTTCTAGTTAGACGCGGTTGATGATGCATGTCTAGATTTACAATAAGAAATAAGGGGTTTAATGTGCTTGCTATACAATATCTTTTACATCATCAAAATCTGTTAACAATTATTCCTAATATAATAGTACCAAATTGCACTATGTTCTTAGCTTAGGATGCCTTGTTAGAGCTTTAGTAATTGTTTTTTTTTTCAAGATGGAAAAATTAGGGGTGGGCAATTTGGTTCGGTTTATTCGATCCGAACCGAACCGAACTAAACTGATCGGAACTAGTAATACAAAACCGAACGGTTCGAGATTCTTATAAACTGAACATTTCTATTAAAAACCAAACCGAACCGAACGGTTTAGTAAAAACCAAAATCGAACCGAACCGAACCGAACTTTGTTAGATTTTAATAAAAATAATAAATATAAATAAATATTATATATAATAAATATAAATTATATATATATATATATATATATATATATATATATATATCCTAAGTCCTAACTAGAATGAATTTCAAAATTCATTCCTCCAATGAATTGAAATTTCATTTGAGTAAACTGGAATGTTTCATTCTAGTTTTGGAATATTAGTTCCAGTATTATTTTTTTTAATACAACTGGCCCTATTACATTGTAGTATCTGTTCATCTAATATTGTTAATTTTTTGTAAAATTTGTTTCTCAGCATTAGTTTTATTTTTTATTTTAATTTGTTTGAATTGTTAATTTGTTATGTTATTTTTTAATAGAGTCATTTTCATTTTTGGTCCAACTGTTATTGGAGCATTGCCAATTTTAGTCAACTTCATTAATTTTTGCCATATTATGACCAGTCTTATTTAGTCTTTGCCATTTTTAGTCCACCGTTAAAATTTTCGTCAAATTGCCGTCCAAAATAGAGGTATTTTTGGTCTTTTCATGCTTTGGTCATCTCCTTGACCCTTCGCAGTGGTTTTCCTTACACATTTTCATCCATTGAAGAGGTCCGGCGAAAGCCATGTGAGCCACATTACAAAGCCATGGCTTTCGTCGGACCTCTTCATTGGATGAAAATCTGTAAGGAAAACCACTACAGATGGTAAAGGAGATGGTCAAAGCATGAAAATATCAAAATACCCCTGTTTTGGATGGTAATTTGATGAAAATTTTAACGGTGGACTAAAAGTGTCAATGACTAAATAAGACTGGCCGCAATGTGGTAAAAATTAATGAAGTGGACTAAAATTAGCAATGCCCCAATAACAGTAGGACCAAAAATGGAAATGACTATTTTTAATATTTAGATATTAGACTTTGGATTTGGGTTATGTGATGTATACATAGTTATTACGGTGTCCCGTTAAGTTGCGGCGCCTTGCGACCGCTTTGTCGCGTAGGAAATGTTGAAATTCGAGGGTCGTAAACCGAACCGAAACCGAACCAAATTAAAATCGAACCGTTTCAAACCGAACCGAACTCTAATGTTAAACCGAATGGTTTAATTTTTTTAACCGAAAAACCGAACCGAAAATGGAAATGCCCACCCCTAGAAAAAATTGTTATATATCTATACAAAAATATATCTTCTATACATATGAGTTAGAATAGCAATTTATTCCTATAACTGAGTTACTATAGAACGAGCATATTTGCCCAATTTATAAAAGTCCTAAACAATGATATATAAAATCTCTAAAATTCCAGCACCACATGCATACATCTAAACATTAGCTATTAATTAAGCAATTATTTGCTGGACTTCAATTAATGATAACATCAGAAAACATAATCGATCCAAAACATATCTTCAATTGTACTATATAATATTTGATGTGTATTCAAAAAAAAATATAATATTTGATATTATAATTTATATAATTATATATCGATCCAAATATTCTTAATATATTATAACAAATCCATTCCGTGCATCGCACGGGTGAAAATACTAGTAATAGTAATAGTAATAGTAGTAATACTAATAGTAATAATAGTAGTAGTTGATAAGGAATAAATCCCTATATACTCTGTATGTATAATGATGTATGTAGAGGTAAATCAAACAAAGAATTTAGCCCCCCAAATTCCATCCTTTATTCATTGTTCTTCAATAAAAGTAGAGAGGAGGGAGAGCATATTTGGTGTTATACAGCAGAGAGAGTCCAGGGAGGCCAAAAGTCCCTTACATGAGAGGCCAAGGTCCATTTTATAGGATGGGTTAATACCCGTATTCGTATACAATCTATGTATTAAATACTTAGGGCCGTACCCGAGGTATATTCCCTATCAACTAGCCCCCCCAGTTCGAGCCTTGACGCCAAGTCAACAAGGAAGGGGTCGGGCTGGAAGACTGGCCTTACCGTTCGCGACTCACGCTAGTTGCCTCGTTAAAAACCTTGGGCTAAGAAAAAACCCAATGGGAAAAAAAAATAGCCAAGGAAAAAAGAGCACAACTTTTAGCGTCAAAGAGGAAGAGTTCGGACTAAAAGCTGACCGTATAGTCTGTGACCTATACCGGTTGCCTCGTAAAAAACCTCGAGCTAAGAAAAAACCCAACGGGAAAAAGTCCTGGTCAAGGAAAAAGAGTACGACCTTAAGCACAGTCTTTTAGACTATAAGGGTCGAGTCGTCCGAACTCTACCGATCTATGACTCGGTTTTGTGATACGATTGAGAGGTCGGATTCTACCGATCTAGGGATCGAGTTTTACACTTTTACCA
Source organism: Ipomoea triloba (assembly GCF_003576645.1). NCBI lineage: Eukaryota > Viridiplantae > Streptophyta > Magnoliopsida > Solanales > Convolvulaceae > Ipomoea > Ipomoea triloba. The sequence continues at coordinate 7,319,589 of NC_044929.1, forward strand.
ATCGGGGAATTGGATTTATTCGAAGCGTAATGCCGACCTGGCGGGTTGAACTGCCTACCTCGTAGGGTTTATGCTAAGATATGGTCTCGGGTCACCGCCGATGGTGGCGAAGCCGACCTAACCGAATTTATAGCGCCGGTGGTGGTAATGCCGACTTAACCGGACTTAGCACATGAGCGTTTTTTCCGACCGCCGTCGTAATAGATCGGTTCGAGGACCGAGCGGGCACCTTACTCCCATAGTTTTTTCCGACTTTGCGGTCGTAGCATTTTTTTCGACCGCCGTCGTAATAGATCGGTTCGAGGACCGAGCGGGCACCTTACTCCCACAAAAATTGATCCGAGGACCATAAACGGGCACCTTGCTCCCGTAGTGGGCACCTTGCTCCCACAAAGATTGGTCCGAGGATCATAAACGGGCACCTTGCTCCCGTAGTGGGCACCTTACTCCCACAGAGATCGGTCCGAGGACCATAAACGGGCACCTTGCTCCCGTAGTGGGCACCTTACTCCCACAAAGATCGGTTCGAGGATCATAACGGGCACCTTGCTCCCGTAGTGGGCACCTTACTCCCACAAAAATCGGTCCGAAGACCATAAACGGGCACCTTACTCCCGTAGTGGGCACCTTACTCCCACAAAAAGCGGTCCGAGAACCATAAACGGACACCTTACTCCCGTTGCGTTTTTTCCGACCGCCGTCGTAATTAACTATACCGAGATCTGACCTCAGGATTACAATGCCGATGGTGGATAGACCGACCTAACCGGACTTTTTACCTATACTTAGCTATTAAAATTTTCTAAGTACAAGGCTATAAGCTAATAAGCTATACAATTTCTACAAATTGAAACTAAATTACGAGTTTTAAAATTCGAACAAACATGCATGCAGCTTCGTTCAGAATGTGCAAGCTAGATGCTCGGGAAACTCGTGCTTAGTAAAGAATTCCTGATCGCCGAATTTTTAACCGGTGGAGAATATCTCCTCTTGGTAACCGGTTTGGCCACCGATTAATCCAATCGTGCACATTATTATCTTCTTGTGAAACTGGTCGGTACTGGTTGATCGGCGCATCACTGATTGCAGTCGGGCTCAAATTGCGATCATGGTAGATGTCCAAGAAATTCCCGGTCTGCGAAAATCGACCCTCGCCATCAGCTCGGAAAGTCGGGAAATTCATTTGATTGTTTGAGTCGTCGCCAAGCTGTCCGGGGGTCACGCCCATTTGACCGGGAAGCGGCGCCGATCGCGTGGCGTTCCGACCAATTGCACGGGAGCGACTGCCGTAGTTTTATAGAAAACAGTGACCGGTTCTTGATATCTTCTTGGTGATGGAGGCTTGAATCCGGAGGATGAGGTCGGAAGCCCAGAACTCGACAACTGAGGTTGGAAATCTGCTCTGCTATACTGGTCGGTGATGGTTCTGACCACAAAAACTCTCAACAAGTTGGAATGAATTTGTAGGAGGCTAAAGCGAATTGAAGCTCAAGTTTCTTTTCCTTTGATCGCAGATGGTCGGGATTATTGGCATTGATGCTCTCCGGCATGTGATACTTGAGAGACTTTGAAGTCATCCGCTCGGGAAACCAACTTAGAATCCAAGGATCACCTTTGCTTTGAGGAAAGCGCGAGACTCTGATCAACTGTCCACTCGGAAGGTCCGGGGAATGCGTTTGACGGCTTGAGTTAACGTCATGCTGACCGGGGACACCGCCGACTTGACCGGGAAGCAGCGCTGATCGCATGACGACTCTGGCCACCAGCTCATCGGGAACTCTGAAGAACGTTGACTGGTGGTTCTTTGAGGTGGCTTGAAGTCAAATTCTTCATCATAAATTTATCCAGTCCAGAGTCCACCATGGCCGGCTGATGCTAAAATTCGATCCCGGGCCGAGAGTCAAAATAAGTTTAATATGAGGCTTCTGAGAATAGGTTTAGGATGCTGTTCAGGCTCGCCATGGATCATGATGCTCAGAGTATGCTTTAGGCTCAGCATGCTAGCGCATCTAATCCCGTTTGACTGTGCTCCAACCCAATATGCAATTGGGACTATCAAACTGCCAGAACCTTACAATACAAGCTTACCAACCTCAAACCTCATGAAGGGCGGTCGGAGCTCGGGCCATTAGCGCAGATCGGTCACCTGGACACTCATGTAATCCGACCAAATTTGTGCGACCACTCCCGACCAGCATAACAAGTGACATGCTAGGCAACGGTTCTCGAAATCTGCTTGGTGATAACCAGAGCCTGCACCGACGGTTCGAGGGTTGGCCGGTTAACAATATGGAGCTGCCATCTCTGGGATCCTCATGCTTGATCATTTTTCCCGGTCTTTGCATAACAGAGGCCGGAGAGTATAATATTAATAGGTCGGGAACTTTAAAGCTTTGACTACCGCTGCTGGCTTGGAGCATGCGCACCATTCAACAAGCTCAGAGTGGCCGGGAATTCTAAAACCAACTTGCTCGGTGGTCGGTGAAGCGGACAGCGAAAAATACATGGAAGACTGCATAGGCCCCTACTAGATAACCGGTCACCGTACCAGTGCCATAGGCAGACAGGTACCAAGGTTATGTTCCGATTGCTCATGTCGCCTTAATGCATGGCCGGTGATCGCCATAATCGGGAGGTAGTACAAGGCTAATGCGTCCGATCCCAAATTCAAGCTTATTCAACCAGGCCTTCTTGACCTGCGTTCACCTACTGGAATGAGGATAACACACATGCCTGCTTTATAGCAATATGGGAGACAGCAATGAACGGAGTGCTCTAATCGTTGCTTTTGATTAATGTGCGAATGATCGCTCAGGCTTGAACGGGTCCGACCAAGTTTGAAGTAGCCGGTGCTGAGTGACCGGATCTTGAACGGATGATTCAGCCGAGAATTAACCAAGAGCCGCGAGCCCGGGAGTGCATGTATTTTTCTCCCATTTCTATTTTACTCTTGTTCTCTCTCCTTCCACTTTCTTGGATTGCGCATCTCACCGCTATCCACCACCAACCACGATGCATGCACTATACAATTTCAGTTTTCTTTGCCTTTTGCATTCCACCGCCAAATTCAGCCAATGAAACAGAAGTCTTGGTCCCCCCAATCCCACCTCCAGCTGAGAAATGCTGCTTTGGGGATAGTTTCTCCTCAGACTCATCACCATCAGTGAGAACTGCTCCGCCGAACCAGCAAGAACAAGTGTTAGCGACTGCGGTAGCATGTAGAGATCGGAACATATGTGTCTACAACCTCTCCGAGGAACCATGCCTGACCACAAGAAGCTCTTGAACCAACAATTGTCCCTGCAAAAGAATCAAAAGGTGCAGGACATGTTCTAGCTCATGCATGCTAACTACACTGCCTGTGATTTTCTCATGCAAAGGGGTCGTGAAATCAGTGTGCAAAAATCTTCTTGAGACCGGGAGAGAAACAGAGAAGTTGCATGGCTAATTTCCTGGTAATCTTGTTGCTGGTGGAGAGAACCTTTTTGGGAGAGAACACACTACCAGTGGTTGGGGAGAGCATGCTCCGCTGCTGTTGAATGACTCAAAGTAATAGAATTAGGATGTGACTTAAAAATAAGCCAAGTCATTTAGAATTAGTTGTTGGCCATCTCACTCCTGTAGCATGCTGCCAAGAACCACTTATTGAAATCCACCATTTTTTTTTAACCAGCGGAGAGCGAAGATGGTGAATGAAGAAGCTTGAAAATGAAGGTGATGATTAGATCGATGAGATAAGATAATCAGCCATGCATGCGAATCCAATTTTGGAACTGAAATCTGGGATTCAGAAAGCAGGTTTTTCACCCATCTACTCCATTCTTCTTCATTATAGCCGAAGAAAATCCGGAATTGATGGCGACGAAATGCTCCATTTTGATGGTTGAGGAACACGGCTTTCCTGTCAATCCCCACAGACGGCGCCATTTGATAAGGAATAAATCCCTATATACTCTGTGTGTATAATGATGTATGTAGAGGTAAATCAAACAAAGAATTTAGCCCCCCAAATTCCATCCTTTATTCATTGTTCTTCAATAAAAGTAGAGAGGAGGGAGAACATATTTGGTGTTGTACAGCAGAGAGAGTCTAGGGAGGCCAAAAGTCCCTTACATGAGAGGCCAAGGTCCATTTTATAGGATGGGTTAATACCCGTATTCGTATACAATCTATGTATTAAATACTTAGGGTCGTACCCGAGGTATATTCCCTATCAGTAGTAGTAATAATAATAATAATAATAATAATAAGGGTTAAAGGACCTAATAACATTTTTTTTTTGAATTTAAGGGGAAATTTAACAATTTTCGTAAGAATAATAATAATAATACTCCGTAATAATTATTATTATTGTTGTTGTTGTTGTAAGCATGAAGGTTCGATATTAGATGTGTTAGAATTTTGTAATGATATATTTGTATTTTGGCAAAAACATGTGTGAGACCGTCTCACNTGGGGATAGTTTCTCCTCAGACTCATCACCATCAGTGAGAACTGCTCCGCCGAACCAGCAAGAACAAGTGTTAGCGACTGCGGTAGCATGTAGAGATCGGAACATATGTGTCTACAACCTCTCCGAGGAACCATGCCTGACCACAAGAAGCTCTTGAACCAACAATTGTCCCTGCAAAAGAATCAAAAGGTGCAGGACATGTTCTAGCTCATGCATGCTAACTACACTGCCTGTGATTTTCTCATGCAAAGGGGTCGTGAAATCAGTGTGCAAAAATCTTCTTGAGACCGGGAGAGAAACAGAGAAGTTGCATGGCTAATTTCCTGGTAATCTTGTTGCTGGTGGAGAGAACCTTTTTGGGAGAGAACACACTACCAGTGGTTGGGGAGAGCATGCTCCGCTGCTGTTGAATGACTCAAAGTAATAGAATTAGGATGTGACTTAAAAATAAGCCAAGTCATTTAGAATTAGTTGTTGGCCATCTCACTCCTGTAGCATGCTGCCAAGAACCACTTATTGAAATCCACCATTTTTTTTTAACCAGCGGAGAGCGAAGATGGTGAATGAAGAAGCTTGAAAATGAAGGTGATGATTAGATCGATGAGATAAGATAATCAGCCATGCATGCGAATCCAATTTTGGAACTGAAATCTGGGATTCAGAAAGCAGGTTTTTCACCCATCTACTCCATTCTTCTTCATTATAGCCGAAGAAAATCCGGAATTGATGGCGACGAAATGCTCCATTTTGATGGTTGAGGAACACGGCTTTCCTGTCAATCCCCACAGACGGCGCCATTTGATAAGGAATAAATCCCTATATACTCTGTGTGTATAATGATGTATGTAGAGGTAAATCAAACAAAGAATTTAGCCCCCCAAATTCCATCCTTTATTCATTGTTCTTCAATAAAAGTAGAGAGGAGGGAGAACATATTTGGTGTTGTACAGCAGAGAGAGTCTAGGGAGGCCAAAAGTCCCTTACATGAGAGGCCAAGGTCCATTTTATAGGATGGGTTAATACCCGTATTCGTATACAATCTATGTATTAAATACTTAGGGTCGTACCCGAGGTATATTCCCTATCAGTAGTAGTAATAATAATAATAATAATAATAATAAGGGTTAAAGGACCTAATAACATTTTTTTTTTGAATTTAAGGGGAAATTTAACAATTTTCGTAAGAATAATAATAATAATACTCCGTAATAATTATTATTATTGTTGTTGTTGTTGTAAGCATGAAGGTTCGATATTAGATGTGTTAGAATTTTGTAATGATATATTTGTATTTTGGCAAAAACATGTGTGAGACCGTCTCACGAATAAGGATCCGTGAGACGGTCTCACACAAGTNTATTATGAAAAATGTATTACTTTTTCTCTAATAAGTAACAAAAATTGTATTCTTAATTAGTGTTATATTTGAGCATATAAGTATGACATTTGCACATAAGTGTGACATTTGCGTGGTGTCTTGACCCGACCCGACCCGTCTCACGAATAAGGATCCGTGAGACGGTCTCACACAAGTCCGTCTCACGAATAAGGATCCGTGAGACGGTCTCACACAAGTGTGACCCTTGTATTTTTATTTGCATGTGGACTATTCGCATTTTATATTTGATACTTCGGTTGTCATTAAAGATTTGATGAAGACTTAAGTATTTTAAAATTAAGAACTGAATATTTGATTTTTTTATTTGAATATTGAAAATTGTACTTGTGTTTAAATAAGGGCTAACCCGGGAATGGGAATTCGGAGTATACTCCCGGTCTCCTTTGTCATTCCTATTGGCTTTTAGTGTCTACTAGTATTATACCCGTGCGATGCACGGTCTAAAGTTAAATATTGTTATGTGATTTTATTACGTAGTTTACAATGATATAATCCATAGAACTAACTTTCTTTATATGTTGTAATTTATGTAATAGGAGCTAATTTAAAAAAACATTATAAAAGAAATACTTTATAGTACAAAACATTAATTTGTAAAGGAAATTTACAAATTATTAAAAACTTCATGGTACACAACATTGGTAGTGTAGTTACTACTCTCACCTCCTTCATTGGGTATTAGAATTTTTAACCCAGAAGGGTTACTAATCCTTGAAGCAGCCACATATAGTTGACCATGAACAAATACGGGTTTCTTTAGTAGTAGCTCGACGTGTGTTAAAGTCTGTCCTTGGCTCTTGTTGATAGTCATTGCATATGACAGCATTAGGGGAAATTGCCTTCTTTGAAATTTAAATGGCAATCTTGTATCAGTTGGAGTCATGGACATCCTTGGTATCAACACGACATTACCGGCATTGTGGCCTTCGACAATCTTTGCTTCTACAACATGATCAGATAACCTAGTAATGATCAATCTTGTACCATTACAAAGTCCCATTGAGTGATCTATATTTCTCAACAACATTACGGGAGACCCAATCTTCAAAGTTAAAGAGTGGTTGGGTATGCCCGAAGCTTTCAACCCGTTTAAAAATTCTGGAGTGTGCATATCATATAGTATACCATTCGTTGAGTCAGACTTACAAACACTGTCGCAACTTAGGTATGTATGGCTCTCAGCAACATGCAAATCACTCATATACTCATTTACCGCATTGACCACATCTAGTGTTGGCGCAAGTATGGCACGATTCTCCATTTGTTGAAAGTCTGATCCGCCCTGCCTGAACATAGGGAATACACTATCCACTATTGCAGATATGTAGTCACCATCTGATGGCAATAACATTTCTTTCGGTATTTCAACTTTTGCATGGCCATCATTACGTCCGCCTAAAGTTCCATTTCCTATATCAGCCAACCAAGCAGCAAACTGTTCAATATGCAGTTTATTGGCAGACGCATCAAGTGTTCTAAGACGCAGGTTCTTTGTCAGGCGTAGTACTCGGCATGACTCCCACAGGTAAGATGAGTTGATTGCAGCAGACACAATATCTTGCCGAGAGCCTTTAGGAACGACCGGTAATATCTGCCTGAAGTCACCCCCTAATACCACTGTCTTCCCGCCAAATGTCTTATGCACGCTCTGAGGATTGCTATACCGCATAAGGTCTCGCATTGTCTTATCCAAAGCCTCAAAACAGTGTTTGTGCATCATGGGTGCTTCATCCCATATGATTAGCTTGGCTTGGATTAGCAGTTCGGCCAGTTGACTACCTTGACTAATGTTGGACGTGGAATCCTCGTTAACTGCAATTGGAATGGCGAACCTTGAGTGAGCTGTTCGACCTCCTGGGAGTAGTAATGATGCAATACCACTTGATGCAACATTCAGTACAATATCACCTGCCGATCTTATCTTCGAAGATAATGCTTTCCAAACAAACGTTTTTCCTGTACCTCCATAACCATATACAAAGAACAACCCCCCCCCCTTTGATTTTGTATATCACTTAGAATGGTGTCGTATACAACAAACTGCTCATCAGTTAATTTACTCTCCATCTTCTCACTTTCTTCTCTCATGGCCTGCCTGTCGTAGTTAAGCTCATCAAACAGCAATCGATTGTTGCCAATAATGCATCATCATAATTTGGATTTGGCATTTGCGGGTAATCTTTCAAACACTTGTTGTACAGCTGCAATAAAAGCTCTAGTTCAAGAAGACCTAGGTTTTTCTTCTCATCATCAGACAATCGCAACCCTGCAGTTTTAAAAATAAGACATAGATATCTTATTCACGATAGAGCAAAACATTAATCATTATGTCAACTATATGACTTGAAATGGAATTAAGAAATTACCCATGTCTTTCAGCACTAATCTCCTGTTATATTGGCAATCCTCACATAGATGGTGCCATACGTGATTCCACACATTCTCAAGTCGATTCACCAAGTTTGCAGTGAGTAATATGACAAATAATTTCCTCAAAGATTGGGCAGTAGACCAATTACTTGCTTCATTAATTGCATCAATGTATTCTCTATCATCGTCTAGCAGCCCTCTAGCATAGCATGCATCTCTAAAAGTTGGGTATACAACACCTTGAACTGTCTTGATGTCTTGAAAACTCGTCGGACCACGGACTACGTTTAAAAGACATCTCAAGTAGTAAACTTCACCACTACCAGGAGGTACAAAAAATATGCGTCCAATAGAGAAACCCCTCTTCCTAGGATGCCATTCCCTAATATCTTTCTTCCACACAAATTTACTTGGCATGTCAATATAAGACAACTCTTTAGCAGATGCATATTTCTTGTTAGCATAAAACCATGCGGTGAACATACTTTGATTGACAGTCGGTCTATTAAGCACATTTTCAATCCTATCATCATCCTCAAAAACAACTGTTTGGCAGTCTGGCAAATAGAAGCTTAGTCTCTCAACGGGGGGGTGCCTAAGCTGTACATCGAAACTCAACAATCGCCAAGCTGCCTCACACGCGGACACGTATCGACAGTCGTAATACATTGTAATTTCATCCACGGCTACATTTTCGTTTTCATCATTTGTGGTCTTGTAGAATTCAGCAGTCACCCTATCATTCCCTTTGTTGACATACTTGAACAAATATTTGATTGATCTTGATTGGTTGCACCATTCAACGTTTATATGTGCCTTGTATTTCAACAATAGATATCTATTGTGCGGAACACAGTACCTGCTGTCCAAATGCACCCCATTTCTTTCGACTGTTGCACCATTGTCACGACGCCTGTAGATTGGGTAACCGTCATCATCCAATGTGGATACCTCAACAAATTTTTTGGGAAAATGTTTAGAGCACTTTTTATTGACCATGCACGGAGATTTAGGTCTTTCTTGTCCACATGGCCCGTGCATCATAAATTCCCCAACAGCTTTATAATACTCATAGTCTTGTTCCTTGTTAGGTATTTTGGCAGATATGAACTCATCCATGTGATTAGCTGAAAAGCCTTCGGTCAATCTTTCTAGGAATATGAGTATGTGAGCGTGTGGTAACCCACGTTTCTGAAATTCTATAGTATACACCACTGTATAACCAAAAAAAAAAAACAAAAATCAGAACACATATGGTAAATAGAAAGAGCATATACATAGTCAATTCTTTTTTATTGTCATATTTAAAGAAGGCATTAAAATAATTTTATGAAATACCTGCGGTTACAATACCAAATAGCTTGCCATTGCGTATCTCTTTCACTAAAGCATCCAACTTCATCTTGAAGACTCTAGATACAATGTCTGGCCTATCTTCTGCATTGAGGTTGCATTTGTCCATAAATCTTTGAATCTCAGGCCACTTAGGATTGCATGTGAATGTTATAAATAAGTTAGGATACCCCTTATGTCTGCAAATGGCCATTGCATCCTGATAATTCTGTATCATATATCGAGCACCCCCTGTGAAAGTCGAAGGTAATATGATCCTCTTACCTTGCTTGTTTGTATCAACCTCCCCCCTAGTCAGAGCATCAATCAGCCCCTTGTATGCCTCACACCGCAATGCCTTCTGATTATTGCGAATGTAAAGTAACCTGCCGGATTCCACCATGGTGTAAGCATCAACCAGGAACTGTTGATACAGTCGTCTCGCATATAACATTGTTGACAGTTCACTGAACCTGTCGTGGATTCTGTAAGCAAAATATTCCCGCTGGGAAACACGAACCCTAGCGCCAGTTGTTTTTGTAGCTGTAGTACAGTACTGGATATCTTCACGATAACCATCTTCGCCTAACGGGAACAAAATAGGATATTGCAACGGCAAGTATGCTGGATTGAGCTCGTTTATTCTCTTAAGTGACCCGGCCTTTGTCTCCACTATTATATCTCGTTGCCCTAGTGTAGGGTCTAGATCGCCAACAATTAAAGCAGCAACCTCAGAAGCAGTGGGCAAATTGTATGTTCTGGCATCACTCTGCCGCCTACCAATCAGCCTCATCTTAAAATTTACTTGTGGATTGTTGTCAATCTGAGCTTTTGCCCATCGAAAAGATTGCACCAACACATTGTGCTCATCTAGATCTTGCTTGATATCTTGAACTATATCAACATGCGTTTTGTCCTTCATTTCAGCACCACTATTTGATCAATAGGAATACATTAGTTAAAGAGATTCTTGTAATAATTTTGTGGAAGTAAAAAGTAATCGATGAGGTTATACAACAAATACAAAATTTTAATACCTGAATGCATTGATGCGGTTCTCTACCTCGTTCTCCGTGACATGGATGTATAACTGAGCAAACTTCGGGCTCTTACCAACATCTGGCAGTAGTCCTCCCATTAAATGGTAATTTTGCCCATTTATCCTAAATATCGGTGGGCAATTCCCAAGGTTGATGGATTTATCTACCTTAGCCCCCAACGACGTAAAAGAAAACATGTTATTGTACCTCCTTATGTGTTTTAAAAATTCATTCCGTTTGGTGCCTCTTTCAAAGAATAAGTTGAAAATCCTTTTTGGAGGTAAAGACATTTTGGGTAGTTTGATCTTCCCATGACCGCAGCACGTTGAATATTTAGCTGTTCCGCTACGCACAGCCTTATTAACACGCTCCTCAAACCAATAGATTGCGTTGCAGTGTTCGCATATATTGTTTGGGTCACCAATATCCATGTAGGCAACTGCAAAAATGCAATCATCTAAGATATATAATGCAATTTGATTAAATAAAGTGTAAAAATTAATAAAAATTAATTTTGAAGTCTGCAATTACAATAGCATACCAAGAGTTGGTGTTGGTGGTATAATCAACTCATTGTCTGGTTCAAAGCATTGACATGTAGGGTGTTCATTACTGTTGAAGTGTGATTCTGTTTGCAAAATGACACAATAAAAAACAATCGAATATGAGCATTAACTAAATAACAATATTATATCACATGTTTTGCCGAATGAAAATATGGCATTTATTATGCTAAATGCACTAATAACAATTCATTGATATTTTCTGAACCAATGAACTAAACAATTGTAGGCAAGTATTTATGAAATTTCGAATAAATAGTTAATAACGCAATCATACGTACCTTCATTGGGTAGCGGCAGTTGTTCATGTTCGTTGTCTGCCTGGGAGAAATCTTGTGCTAGATTGCGAACTACTAAATGGTCATCAACTGTATGATTGACATGGCTTTTGCCAGTTTCTATAGCTGTTGTACAAATGAAAAGCGTTATTCAACATTATTTAACCATGTATCATTGCTAATAATATCTAATAAGGGATTACTATACACATAATAAAACTAAATGACCCTATCCGAACTACCTAATAATACAGTAACATATAATAATGTTAACTTAATTTTCTACACGTAGAGTACATATGGCATTTATTTTGATTCAGAGTGTTGTAGGATACAGAATTGCAATCCTGAAATAAATTAGTATTTAACAGATAGAAACAGTTCACGTGTCTTTCAATTCAAACAGATTGTACTTCATGCAATTGGATATAAAAAGATTGTACACATTATGAAGTAGAATAACTAACCTCTTGAGAAATCGGTTAGAGTACCGTTCACTCTTGTTAGAGCAGAATTTGACAAAGGTCCATCATTGGTGTACGGGGTCCCGTTGTTTGACTGCGTCGGGTATACCATTCCATGAAACCGGCGTTTAGTGGGGTCTCCTTTGAACATGCAAAAAATATCTCAATTGATGCATGCGAAAAATGTATTTATTATGACATAATAATATGGACAGAATTGATAACTAACCATTAGTCAAATCGTGTAACGGGATTTTTTGTTTTTTCTTCAATCCTATTCAATATATCCAAGTCGGTCAACACATAATATAATTCTTAAAAACATTTATAGAACCGTTATTAAAATTTATTAATATGGAATAAATCTCGTGTACGAAATGAATTTCCGCATACCTTTTAACTCATGTGACGTCTCTGATGTGTTATTCATGCAAATAATACTGGATTTGATTAAGTTACCACCTGAAAATTATCATGTCGTTGAGTCAAATACGTTGTTTGTAATATTACAACAATGTCTACAATTTCTCTACAAATGAATGGTTATAATAAATTAAAAGATATAAGAACTTACTGTTAGTCAGGATGCTCAAAGGTGAATTGGTTGTATTCTTAAAAACAGCGGAAATGCACGAAACTTGCGTCTGTACGCCTTTCCCATTGTTTGGAGTGTTATTATAAGTATCCGTTATTCGCGCATTGCTTGTGTTCTTTGAAATATTACAACAATATAATCTATTTATTAGGTCGATAGTAAACAACAAAGTCTGCCCGTTACGATGTTATTATCAGTACCATAGATACACAAATATTAAAAAAATAACACAAAAAGTAATCAAAATCACCTAAATATATAATTACCTAATATTATATAATTACCTAATATTATATATATATAATAATCCATTAGCTAAACAATTTTGGACCCAAAAAAAAAACGCAGAGTTATCGTGTCGTTGCATCTGCGATTTCCCTTCAGACCAAACCCAACGCTGGCAGTGCTCTTTCCATTTTGTGTATCGTGGTTACCAAATCGATGTTCAGATCGATTTTGTGTACTAAAGTGGAGCTGTATGAGCTCCACTTCGGTCGATCTACCCAGACTTCGACACAGAGATGGCGAAATCCACAACCGGAATCCCATTGTTAGGTTTTCATTCGCAGATTCCGACGATCAGCGATTAGGATTTGTGGATCTAATGAATCGAGCTACGGTTACTGGTAATTAATGAATTTCTTAATGAATTCGTTAAATTCTGTGCTGTTTTTGTTTCACAGGTTAATGAATTCGTTAAATTCTGTGCTGTTTTTGTTTCACAGGTTAGATCTGTTCTACATATGTGGACTAATTGATTCCAGCCTAAGGATTACACAGAGCATTTAGGTACGGTTCTCAAATTTTACAATAATAACACAGAGCATTTAGGTACGGTTCTCAAATTTTACAATAATATTAGTTCTTGCTAGTGTCAGCTCTTATACTGTATACAATAGCTATAGTTTACATTTAAGGAATTCATAGTTCTTAAGAAAATGAAGTATTGTTTAGAACAGTTTATGATATAAACCTCAAAATTTGATGAACTGTACATGCTAGTGAATACAAATTTGATTCTTAGATAATATGAACTGAAGTGATTAAGGTGATAATGTATAAGGGAATGCAAAAGTGATTTGAGATTACTGTAGAATACCTTTGTTCTGAGTTTGATGTTTCCTTTTGATGCCTATGACTGCTGAACAGGTTATCTGCCTCATATTTGCATTCCCCAATTTGTATCTAGGGTGATTTGGGACAAAACTGTTTTAGCTGTAGTTGGGATTGGTATTTTAATACTTCCTACAGGTTTATGACTGGATAGATAATATGTAGTTGAAGGCATGAATACCAAAAGACCCTAACATCATTAAGGCAGAAAAGCATAAAGATTACATAGTAGTACTACCACAGTATTTAATTTCATAGTCCACCCACTTAAAAAATGAAATAAGTTGTAGTTCTTGAGTTAAAGTGTAACCTAGATATTAGAAAGAATTATTTAAGCACCAATAATTTGATTTTTGTATTATATGTTTCTAATGTATTAATTTTGTATACCGATTATTAATAGCAGATTTTTTTATTTTCAGCCCGAGAACAAAGATTTTAGAGTTGCAGGGGGAGCTGTGTTGGAGCTGAAGTTTATGTGTAACCTCCTTTCTTTCATACAATATGAAATAAGTTGTAGTTCTTGAGTTAAAGTGTAACCTAGATATTAGAAAGAATTATTTAAGCACCAATAATTTGATTTTTGTTTAGTTAAACTGCAATTATTAGTTTGACCTTTAATTATTTCTTAATGCTGCTACTAACACCTCCTTCTATTTGGTTTAGTTTGACTCTGACAGTACTGTCCCACCATCTCCTATGCAGATCTGTTATTGTGAAAGTCATGCCTTCAAAAGGACTTAAACTATTATCACCAATTTTAAAATTGCTAATAAGGTATGTCATATTATAGTTAAGATTGTAGTTATTAACCGTATATGGTATTAACCAAGTATGCTCATAGTTATTTAAAACACCAATGTTTACCTATGAGTCATGTAAGAGTACAAAGCAAAACACTATCTTAAAACACAAATATCGCGCTTTTTAAGATAGTGTTTTACATAGTATTTTGTGTTGTTACATGACTCATCCCTAATAGTTTAAGTTGAAGAATACAAACTATACAATAATAATAACCATTTCTAATAGTTAATACTATCTATTACACAAATTTGGAAAATGAATACTTCTAGCCAAGTTAAGTCAACATTTTTTTATTCTGCACTAAGAGAACTACGGTAAATGTTCTAATGCAATCTCTTTTTACAGAAAACCTAACTAATGCAGTTCGCAAATTGAAAGTCCGTGATTTTGGGCTTCCTCAGCTGTCATTTGTTGATGCCACATCTGCTGTTTACTGGACTGTATGAGTTTCCACTGTTTTAAAGTTTCTGAGTTTAGTTTTATAAATTTGTATACCGATTATTAATAGGGGATTTTTTTATTTTCAGCCCGACAACAAAGATTTTAGAGCTGCAGGGGGAGCTGTGTTGGAGCTGAAGTTTATGTGTAACCTTCTTTCTTTCATACAACAAATTTTATCATATGAAGTGATACACTATTCTTATAGAACTAAAAGAATATTGAGTAACCTTCTTTATTTCTTCTAGATAGAATGTAAAGATTTAAGATATTAAGATATTTAGTTGAAATGGAAATTAATACTTATTCTACTGAAAATGAAATGCTTTTGTAGTGAAAATAAAAAGTCTTGCTTTTGTAGTGAAAATAAAAAGTATTTTCTGCATTTGTTAATCCAGGTTTGTTAATAGGACGTACTTTTTTTTTTCATTTGCATTTAACTGTGCGTGTTAAGGTTTTCCGTTGCCTTTATTTGAGCAAGTGCGTTAGAGTGCGCTTGTAGTGCATTCTGTTTATACATAACAGGTTGTAAAGGGTTTCGAATACACAGCAGCCATATGTACTTTGTCTCCATTAGTAGACGTTAATGTTTCTAAGCAGTTCATGGCTCAATAATGCCTGAAGCATGAATAAAAAACAGTATTTCTGGGATTGAATTTTATTCTTTTAGTGTATTCTTACATAGAAATTCCAACGCTAGTGCATTAATGGTTTTAATTGGTCTGATTGGGATAATAAGATCTTACAGAAACACTACATGCTTGCTAAATAACACTAACTAAAGCTTCAATTGAGTTTGTTAATGAATATGACCTTGCTAACAGATCATACTTCTTTTTTTCATTTTACTTTAAGTGTTAGATGTTAGAAATCTTTATTCATTGCTATGTACTATCTATGTGATTAAGTTATGTATTCTCAATTTAATAGCATATAGGTACTATTAATACAGAAGGAAGAAAGGAATACACAGAGCAGGCAAAGGTAAGGTGTACATTTATTTATAGCAGATTAAATACAAAAGTAAAAAAATGATTGGATAAAAAAAGTAAAAACAATGATTGGATAAAAAAAAGAGTATTTGACATTTACATTTACATTACTACTCATACATTGTTTTAGGAAAAATACTTCAACATGGAGTCTTGGAATACAGAATCTTTACAGCAATTGTAGAAGATTATAACTGACCACTAACCTGCAAAAAAAAAATAAAAAATATGCATACAGTATACTTTAAATTCAACAATATAGGTACTGGATGAAAATATTTAATACAACCCCAAGATTCATCAAGTAGCAAGTCCAAAACATGACTAAAACATAAAAACAGTCTTAACAGTCTTAAAAATTAAAAGCAAGCAAAACATAAATTTTTTGAAACAAAAAGTCACAGTCCATCCATGTTCATTAGAAACATCTTTTCAATCAGTCTTCTCAATCTTCACTTTAGTGTCTTTCACTTTCTTGCAGCACTTGGTGGAAGAGAATTGATCCAGCAAACTTCTCTTCACCGGTCCATCAGAGGTTTCAGCATTCTTCATAGGTGGCAGCATCTGTATCGGGCTCTCACTTCATCACTGTCAAACCCCTGAAATGGATAAACAGAAATTCAAATTGCAAGGTATTCTCTTCTTTCTAATGACGATGTACAAATTAAATGAACTATCAGTTACCTGTAGGAATTCCTCATCATCATTACTTAATTGCACAGTAGAGTTAAGTTCCTTGTCATGAGCCTCCAAGAGTTCCTTGCAATACTGTTGAACAAACTTGCTTTCAGTGTTAATCTTTAAAACTGGGAAGGCATAGGACCGATTGATAAATTGGTCTGTATTTGCCGAGACTCTAAATAGCATTATCCTGCCAATTAATGCCTTAATCTCCTTTAGTGGACCTGGAGTCTGTAATTTAGAAATGAAAAATATTAATAGTATAGAACTATTATGTCTAAATAAGGAAAAATTTTTAGAATGGAAAATTTTGATAAGGATACTTACATTCTTATTCCTCTGGTATAACTCAGTGGCAGATGTACCAATAAGTTCCATGCAATCTCTATCCCACAACAAAAAGGATGCAGTACCTTTGAGGTCAACAACCCTAAGTCTAATTTTGTACCTTAGCACTCCCCCTTCCTAAGTCATGTTACATTTGAAACATTTCAGAACACCTTCTGAAAGTTTAAGTTTCTTATTGCAACCCGATTTTCTACATGAAGTATAACACCAATCATTGGACTTTTCAATGCCATTTATCTTGGCAGCAACCCAGAATTCTCCATGCTGCAAAGAGAAATTATAATCTGTTAACTTATATCTTATATATTATGATACGAAATCAGAACAAATAAAGTGAAAAGAATTTTTTTTTACCATTTCATTCCCATATATCTCAGAAATGGTAGTCATCTGCATTGTTGTACTGGTTGACTCTTCAATACTGTTTGTGAAACTGAAGCTTGTCATTGAACCAATACTGCGCATTGGAGTTTGTTCACCAATGTTCACCAGACTGTAGTAGTTTTCAGCATTTAAAAGAAAGAAATCTGAATAAAAAACAATAGAAGAAAAGAAAATGTATTAAAGTTTATCATACCTCTCTTTGAAGTTCTGAATCTCAGGGCAGTCCACATCAATTAGAAGTTTAGTAACATCATATGAAGATGATATTTTCACATCACCATCTACAAATATAAAATATATATGGTCAATAAACTGTTTAAATCAACTATCTAATAAGCAAACAATGAAATATGGTTTTTACTAACCTCTAGCACCAAGCTTGATTCTGCAGAATTGGATTAACACTACAACAGGGTCCTTTGAAGCAGATCTGTACAATGGTTCAAGTTTGGCCACGTGTTCATCCCAAAAGGTACAGTTCAAACGACTACCCCTATTTGAATGCATTTAACATATTGTTAGTTAAAATGAAATACAAATGAAATGAAAGTAGATGAGTATTTTGTTGACTTACATTGCATCTTCTAAAACAAAGTCTATGAGGACAGTATTCTGTCCAGAAATTGTTTTTTTCTTGGGGAGCACGTATTTCAACAATACGGCCAATTAAATCTAATAAAATTATAATAAAGAAAAAAGCTCAGCAGACAGGAAGATAAAACAAAGTGTATGCTGCCATATCTAATAATCTAATAATATGTATTAGAAATAAACAATAGAAATAGAAATAGTATGCAGAGAAAAAAAAGCTTACCAATCAACTCCTTGACATCTAGTGATGGATTACCTTTCAAAGTATGGAATGGTCTCGGTCTGAACATGTGGTAAGGGAAATTATCTGACCTAGATTCTTTCATGATAGTCTCGTGATTGAACTGCAGCATGAACTCATGCATGCTAGTCTTATAGGTATGCCAATTTGCAACGACATAAAAGTTCTTGAAACAATAGACATTTCCTTCTAAAAAGCTTTCTGGGAATTTTGGTAAAACATCCTTTGGTATACAGGCATGGATTACTGTTGCCTGAACATAGCAAGTGTTACACACTAAACCCTAAATCTATAAATCTTATATGATCAAAATACTAAATAATGAATTTTTTTTTGCAGAAATTCGGATGATGAAAGATACCTCTTCGTCGTGCAGCACCAACTCTTTACTCTTGATTTCTGATGATCCTCTCCTTTCCATTACAGTATATGATCGAACCACTCGAACCTTGACAGCACTCCTCCTCTTAAACGTCGTCAACTCATTTAAAAGACAATACATTCCCATGATTCTGAAGTTGGAATGCAAATGGGATATCAGTTTCAACTCGATTAGTAGATTGCAGGAATTTAAATTTGATTAGTAAATTGCATTTATTTGGGATCCTTCACTAACCTGTAATATATAAGGCTGCGCATTAATGGA
>NC_044929.1:7338692-7351657 GCF_003576645.1 Ipomoea triloba
ACCCCCCCCCCCCCCCCAAAAAAAAAAGAGAAGAAGAAGAAGAGAAGAAGTAATCAACAGTAATAAATGAAATGAAGTTGAGGTTGAAGATTAATATGTAGCATATTTTGCACTGTTTTCATGTTCTTAAATCCTAGTGACAGCTCCCTGATCAAACGCATAAAAATTGATTTACATGTACACCATACATTACTGCATGCATAGGGAGTAATGGAGAAATACAACCAAAAAAATCTAAGGATGGAAAAATTAAGAAAGCTGCGATACTATATACCATCTAAAGTCTCAAAGAATCCCAACACAGTAAGGAAGCCGTAGGGATCATCATCATCGGATCATTTTAAGGTTTTAATAAGACATCTATGGAGTCATACAATAATGAAGTTGTCAGAAATTGGAGAAATGGTTCTGATGAGAGAATTGCACCATTTGCAGGTGTGTAGTCGTTGTCTGACATGAGCTGTCATCTCCCCCGATCATAGTCCTGATCGAACAAAAACATGTTTTTTAAATTCTCGTCCAGGTTTTTGAATGGTCAAAAAATAGTAGATCAGATTAAAATTAATCAATTTTAATTAAGGCGTGTAAATCTTACTCTCGGGGACGAGAAGCCCATAGAGAACTTAGTGCGCGTAGCCGGTTGTAGTATTCTCCGATCATCAAGAAACACCGGGCTGCTTGCCGGACGGTCAAGATTCTATGCAACTGATGAAGTGTTTGTTGCCTTAAGTTATCAGCCTACATGCACCAAACAACATTATTTCATATGAATAATGATGTATGTTGTTAGGAACTTAATTTCTTTGAGCCAATCAAGCATTAAAATATTAAATAAAAACAAAAACTTTTTTTAAAAAATTTGGCTAGAAATACAAATGGACCCCGGCCTGGTAGCCTAGAAGCACAGACAAAACCTTCCAACAAATTCTCAAAATTAAAAGCAATATAATACCTACAAACTCATCTGCTTGTCCCATGTGAGATGTTGGATTGTTCCATTCATTGAATAATGTTTGTGTTGTGCCCACTCTTTAACTTATTTTATTCACAATGATTCAAATAATTTTGCTAAAATATTTGTTAAGAGTGGTGTATAAGCAATGCAAATTGTTCAAAGCAAAAATACTTTGTCCTTTATCATATATCACATATTAGATCGATTTTACATAAATTTAAACAAGTAGCTCGAATTACAAATGATTTTTTTTTGTTGCACACTGCACTAGTATCTACCCTTGTGCGACTAGACTAATGCAATTAAATTTCGGGTGGGTTTACTTATGTACGGGCTTTATATTAAAAAAAAAAAAAAAGGAAATAATTAAGCAAGTTTTATTCATGGTAGAGGTCATTTTCATCGTAGAATAAAGGAAATTAGTAATGGAGGAAGTATTCTTCACTTGTTGTCCTCCCCTATCTCCTAGCTAGCTTAGTAGGTTAAAAGCTAGCTAGCAGTCTTAAGATGACAAAAATGGAGTCCCTACCATTATATATATAAATATATAGATTGCTTTATACTAAAAGCAAAGGGCATTTCTATAAGAGATTACTCACATTAATATGCAAAAGCCAGAATGACCAATCTTTTCATAATCTGCACTAAAGGCTACCGATATTGAATGAGGATTTTGGCATCATTCAAGAGATGGTGTCAAAACTTTCAAATTTCTAACTCTTAGTGAAAAATGTCTATTAACCTTTATAATTTGAGCCAATCACTTATGATCAATTTAAATTGGGAAAATGCCACTTTTTTTCCCTATGTTATGTGCTTATAGCACTTTTTCCCCCTGTGTTATTAAAGTGGTAGTTTTTTCCCCTGAAATGTTAAATTGACATTGTTACCCTTATAAATAATTATTTCATTTATTTTTCTTCTCCAACAAATTATTACTTATAGGCATGGATGATCACAATTCGGTTCGAACCTAACCAAACACTGTATCAATCATACCAAAATAGTATGGACGGTTCTGGTTACGATTCATAACCGAAAAAATAAAATTAAATAATTGTTGAACCGTGAACCGGAACTTAACCACAATCATATATAGTAAAAATGATCAATCACTTATTTTGATAAATCGGTACGGTTCGGTTCCAATTTTGATTTTGAACCGCTAATCAAAACTTATTTATTTATTTATATTTATAATTTTATTTCTAATTTAAAAATAGTCTAAATTCAACAATTATTTTATTTTATTTTTTCGGTTCTGAATCGTAACCGTAACCGTTTATACTATTTAAGTTCAATTGCTACAGTGTTCGATTAGGTTCGTATCGAACTGTGATCTTCCATACATATTAGTAATAATTGGTTGGAGAATAAAAATAAATGAAATGGTTATTTTTAAGGGCAAAAATGTCAATTTAATATTAAATGGAGAAAACTACCACTTTTAAAATAACTAAAAGGGGAAACTGCAATTTTAATAACATAGGGGAAAAAGTGCTATAAGCACATAACATAGGGGGAAAAAGTGCCATTTTCCCATTTAAATTTGACAAATTTCTTGTGATTCTTTACTGTTAAAAGTCATAAAGCCTATTTACCCAGCAGTTTATTGGTCTTTAAAATTTGAGCCAATCAGTAATGGTCAATTTAAATTTGTTGATTTTCTTGTGATCCTTTATCCTAAGGTCAAAAAACGGGTTTACCCAGCTCACATACTCGAATAGTGGCTGGGCTATCCTCCCCACCCAAAAAAAATATTTTAGCATAGAGATGGTATCTTTCCAAAAAAAAAAAAAAAAAACAAACATAGAGACGGTATCAAAGTTTAGTACAATTTAGTTACCTGACGAACGAAGCCTTCAAGATTGGCGAGCTTGCCGATGGCCATAGCCATATGATGCACGCCGCCATCGCCAGCGGCAGAACCGACGGCGATGGTTTCCACGAGAGATTGTTGGAGCTGATCGAGGCCCTGGGTAAGAGCCTCCTCCGCCTGCTGCGACGAGTGCTGAAGCCCATAGATCCCCACCACTTGCTGCTCCGTTAAAGGGTCCAGTTTTCCGGTCAACATCTGATAATAGATCGATCATCGTTAATCCCATCCGATCCATTCAAGAAAACGAAAAGTTTCTATTAATAGTATACCTTGATGAGCTCCGACGGCCTGAACCCGCCCATCCAAAGGAAGCAACGCTCCGCCGGAGTTGTCCACATTCCGGTGATGAGATGAAAAACGTCCGACTTCGCCGCCTCTCCTTTCAGCCGGAAAATCTCGTCGTAATGGCCGATGTATCCGTCGACGACCACCCTGAGCTCACCGTCCGACAAATGCGCCTGCAATGCCGTTCGCAGCTCCGATATGTGCCGGTGATCATCATCTAGCCACCGAGCATACTCCATGTCAAAAATTGCACCACCTGAAATAATTAATTTCAATAAATTAAATAAAAAAGATACAAATTTTGTCCTTGTACGGCCATGCATTATTACATTAAATGATAGTGCATGAAAATGTAGGACTCCAATATATACAATAAAAAATGTTACCACCCCCACATATATATATATATATATATATATATATATATATATATATATATATTCTACTTCTCGTGCCGCCGTGCAGTCACTCACCATTAAGTGTGCATAAATGCACCACAAAGTGTTCAGAAATGCGCTATTAGATGTTATGCTTTTTGTGGTGCATTTGTGCATTTCTAAACACTGTGTAGTGCATTTATAAATACTTAATAGTAAATTCGCACTGACCACACGGAAAGCACCGTCTGCATTCGAGCAAGTATCTAAATATATTTACTTTAATGCAAGTAGTTCATTATATTATATACAACTGCTGGTTATTAGGTTATATGTTTATGAATTAAAAAATTTGCAAACACCTAAATGAACTTATCAAACAGGACCTAAACAAGTTGACCTATCAAATTATGTGCATTAAGATAGGAACCGGTGGCAAGAATAATCTTGAGATCAAAACCGTTAGTTATAGGGTTGAGTATTGTTGGTGTTTTCTATAAAGGTTGTAGGTTATCCGGTCGAAAATTACTTAACTTTTTTCACCCGGGAGAAATATTTCAAACCACTCATCTGTCATCTACCTAAAGTATGTACCAAGTGTGTGTCTGAAAACTAATGTAAAAAAATTTACAGTGTGCCTGTTAGTTGTCAGAACAATGACATGAGTGAAAAAGGATGAAGATTGACTAGTTTTACTTCTCTAAGTTACTTCACCCTAGGCATAAATTGATTGGGAATCTAGGATCACGGGAGACTTGACCGATCAAAAGAAGCAAAGACCTTTGTGCACAGAGCATACATGTAAAGGTGAGAATTTGAGACTAAACTTGCGATTTGCCTTATCCAGCAGCTCTTGGACAAAGGCTCTAGACTAATCTAGCAGTTCTTGGATAGAAGCTCTGGCGGCTTAGGATTAATCTAACGTAAGTTGAGATACATAATATATCCAAAAAAATTGTCATTTTTTTGGTGCATCAGAGCGGGGTTTTGGGGGTGGGGGTGCAAACAATTGGCATAATGCAGCCACCTGCTTAGCTTGCAGCTATATATATGATGAAGATTAAATAATCCATACAAATGAAAACAACAGAAGCAATAAAGAAGATGAGCATACAAAGGGCACTTTGACATCAGACCCTTTTTCCTCTTTGGAATTTCAGTTTGGTCCTTAAAAATGGGTAGGTTAGAAACAATTTTTTTTTTTTACTTATTAATGCAGACTTACCAGAGCTAGTACCTGCACCAACTGCAGCACCTCCTCCCAAGAAAAGGCCCTGTTCAACACAATAATAATAATAATAATAATAATAATAATAATAATAAAACCTTAGCATTTATTATTATGATGATTATTATTAGACAAAATATATATGTTTGAAGAAGTGTTCAACCTGAGATCTAGCACTATGAAGTTCTTGTTCTAGCTGAGAAAGCCTTATCCTACTGGTTTCCAGTTGCTGTACATAAGCCTGGGAAAAAAAATAAAAAATAAAAAAATCTAAAAGGTAGACCAAAAATGATCTGATAAAAAACCTGGAAAATATGCAAGAAATATCTCCCAAAAAAAAAAAAAAAAAAAAAAACCTTTTTTCTCAGTCTGCTCTTTCTTGCTGCTTCTCTATTTTGAGCTAAACGTCTCAATGTCTGCAACCCAAAATTTGAAATTCAGTGAAAAATTCAATGGAACACAAATATGGGTTAAAGTCTGTCAGCACCTTAGCATCAAGAACTCTATCTGAGGTTGAACCAGCAGCACCTCTTCTCTGCAAAGAGCCAAAGACATCCTCAAAAAAATTAATTTAATTTATCCAATAAATAAATAAATAATGCATAGAATCTCTAGAGTCAACAGTAACATTTAATAGCAGTACGACCCAGAGTGGTAAAGAAATTCTTTTTTTCTTTTTGGGTTTTGGACACAAAAAGAAGAAGGTAGCGTGTCAGCAATGTCAGAATCTTTTGTATGGCATCAAATTTCTTTCTTTAACACCCCACCCAAAAATAATAATAAACCTTTCATCTCTGATCCCTCCCCTTTTATTTCTTGACTACTGATTTTTAAATTTTTTTATAATTTTATTATTTTAATTGTTATTAGTATATTTTGTAATTATTGGGAATCCTGGGCTAATGTGAATACTACAACTTTGTTCCTGAAAATAATAACAATGATTAGCCCAGCTAATCATTGTTTAGAATTTTGGCTTCACCAATTCCAAGAAAGATTAAAAGGCCAAAAGGACAAGGACTAAACTACAGTTTTAGGGATTGGGGAGAGGACACTGGAGTCTGGACAGAGTTTTTTTTTTAATTTTTTAAACAAAGGAAAGTTTAAACCTCAGTTTTTATGTTGCAACATAAGTTAAGGTAAAGTAAAGAACAGTAGAACTGCTGTGTTTTTTTTTCTTCTCTCCTAGTCCCATGTCAGAATGTAAATCAGAGAATCACTCAAAAAACTCTGCCTCTTGATTCAGTTTCAGGTTGCTGCTGAGCATCTGTAGGTCATGATGACCACACAGAGATATTGCCAAAAAAATATTAAAATAGAAGTAGAGAGGGTGAAGGGAAATCAGTGGGTGTACACTATACAATGACAAAGGTGCCAACTTTTGTTCAAGTTGTTGGGGGGTTTTTGTGTGTGTGTGTCTTGGACCAGGACAAAAACACCCAGGTTGTTTTAACATAGAATTTTAAGATAGAAATGGGTTGAAGAGACTAAGAACAGTAACCTTGTCATGGGTGGGTTGTTTAGAGGCTGCTGCTTCTAGGTGATCAGTCTGTGAGACTCCAGTTGTTGTTCTTGGGCTATCATCACTTGCCATTATTATCTCTAGTTGGTGGTTTTGGGTTGAGGGCTGTGAAAGGTGAGATGATGGCCTTGTGCTGATGGGGGAATCTGGGCCCTCAGCTCTGCTTGAAAAAGTGTTGACACCTGACCCTGAATCACCACTCTCTTCTTCTCCTGATCTTGAACTTCCCTGCACAATCAAAAATCATATCATAATATAAAAGGAGTTTGTTTTTTCCATGGCTGCAGATGAATTGAAGGAAGCTTTGCTTGCTATGTATATACAAGTCAAAGAGATAGGTAGGGGTGAAATGGAATTGGAAGTACCCTTGGAATTGGGGTGTGAAGGGAAGATCTAGTAGGCCAAGAAGGGAACATTTCCAGAGTAGCTGCTGCATATAAAGCTGCAAAGAATCATAAAAGCCAAATCTCTCAGGATCAGCAAAAACAAAATCCTTTCAACCCATTATTACTTTCTTTTTTATCTGCAGTTATGGGGTAAGTAA
Source organism: Ipomoea triloba (assembly GCF_003576645.1). NCBI lineage: Eukaryota > Viridiplantae > Streptophyta > Magnoliopsida > Solanales > Convolvulaceae > Ipomoea > Ipomoea triloba. The sequence goes on from NC_044929.1 coordinate 7,345,483, forward strand.
ATCATGCAAGCAGGTCAGGTTTCCTTGTTTGAATCCCCACGCCACTCCACTTCTCTACCCAAGAATGATTACTGTGTAGAAATGTTCAAAGTTCAAACCCCCCCCCCTACCCTCCCCCCCCCCTCTCTGAGATAAGGAGTTGTTATACTTTTCAAACGTCAGAAAACAAGAGAAGAGAGAGCCAAGAGATCATACATGCTTTAGCTTCATCATTGTTATTGATCTTAACTCCTTGCAGCACAATAGCTTCCTCCAGCTCCCCAAAATCAAAAGCTGCAGGCCCTTCTTTACTGCTAAAAAAAAAAAAAACCCCATGTCAGAAACTCAAAACAAACAATCTTGCCTTCCAAATTCATGAAAACAGAGGTCGGGCAACCCAGTCAAGATGACAAAATATCCACTCTTGTAACCATAACATCACGAGTTCAAATTCGTGCCTCTTTGGTATGAGCCAGTTAGGGATAACCTAAGCTGGTTTATTTCCTTGTGGTCATTTTCTGACTAAGGTCAGGAGGTAGAGTTTATTCACAATCAAAATGGTGGTGGTTCTCCCCGTCATCCCAAAAAAAAAAAAAGAATGAAAAATTCAAGAAAATAGTAATATTTTCATCTATTGCAGCCTATTAGTCTACAAAGATGGAAACTTTACTTGGGTGTGGAATGGTACATGAAGCTTGGGGTGGTGGTGGGATTGTTCAGCCCTCTAAGAAGCTCATAAGGCATGTTGTGGTGGTGCTGTGAAGAAGTTCCTGTAACACCAGTCTCCCCAACTCTCTGACTAGCAGCCATGCAACACACACTACACTTTCTGGTTTCAGGCCATTCTTCAAGAAACTGGACATATATATATACATATATACACACAGATCAAGAAAGCAGATAACATACAGCAGTGTGTCAAAAACAATGATGATAAAGTAAATAGAGCAACAAAAAAAAAAAGTTGGAATCTTCCACATGTATGTTCACCTCAGTTTTCAATGAAAGAGATTTGAGAGACAGTGAGACCTCAAGGGGGCAAAAGATCAAAAACCTTGTTGACAAAAAGGGTGTGTGAAAGAGAAAGGAAGAGTAGAGAAAAAAGAGCAAGAAATCAAGAACCAAAGAGTTTCTTCTCCCTATCTTCTTCCTCAATGGAAAGTCATGAACTTGCTTTGATATATAACTCTCTCTCTCTCTCTCTCTCTCAGAGGGTCATTGTCTGCTCTCCACAACAAAACTACACCCTTCTTTTCACCATCTCTCTCTCTCTCTCTCTCCCCCCCTCCCCTCTCAGAGTGTTGATTGTTCTGTTTTGGGCTTTGCGAGTAATTATTATTATCAGATTTTGAAACTCAATCCCAGGGTCAGAAAATCTGTCCTTTGCAAACCTGTCTCTGACCCTTTGGTGGGGTTTCAAAATTTGCTGAAATGAAAACATACAAAAAAAATTTTGGATAGAATAAATAAAATAAAATGTGGGGTCTTGGACAGGAACCCACTACAAATCAGTGACTCCTACTCCACTCTCTCTCTCCCTCTTTCTCTCTCTCTCTCTGTAACTGCCAGTGCTTTCCGATTGGATCTTCTCTGCAGCTCTACAGAGTTGCAAGTACTAACACAAGGAAGCAATGTCATAATTTACATATAATGGGAAAATTTCACACAGTTTTATTGCATCATGCAGTGCATTATTTTAGAATGTTGCATCTCTATCTCATTGTTAATTGTATTCTTTTCTTGATTTGAGTATTAAATATCACAAAGATTTTGATCATAGTTGGATTTCACTTCTTAATTTTCTAGTAATGTTATAATCTCTTTATCACATTTTATCTGTCTTATTTAGAGTCGAACTTATAACCTTGTGGTTACTAAGTTAATAATTTGATCAATTTGAATAAGGTTATCCTAATAATGTTATCTATTTTAACATAATTCACCCGAAATATCTGAAAATTGTAACGAAGTTTAACTATCGCACTGGCAAGGGTGTATGTGGCTATGTGCCGTCGTTATTGTTGGCGATATGATCAAACCAACTCTTTTTTTTTTCTTTGTTTATATCTATTAGTATTTTTTAATAATTTTTAAATTTAATTTGTTGTGTTTAATAGTCTTTTTAATGTAGTTTTTAAATATATAATTTTTACATATTAATTGTAAACTTAATATTATGAAAATTTAAATTGTAAATAAATTTAGTCAAACCTTGTTAATCGAACGAGACACATAAAATAGGACGGAGGGAGTAAGAAATATACACTTTCAGACCAATAATTGCATATTGTATCAAGGTATCATATATCATGGAGTTCTATTAAACATGGACATAGAAGTTTTTACTTCTTGCCAGAGTTTATTAATTGTGGATCTGAATTTCAAGTTATGAAAAATTTCACTTTTTGGTTTGTTGGTACAACATAAGTAACCAAGTTAAATTAGAAAAAGGTGTGGTCAAAGTCACTTTGATACACTTTTTTCTCAACAAAAGCCAGGCCAATTCTATTTGGTGCGTGGAACACTGGAACAGCAAAGCACATCCCAAGATTCAAACCATCACAATCTTTTTTTTTTGTGTACCCCGTTTTCCTCTTTGAGTGGGACAATTAGTCTGAAGATTTAAGTTTGTTCCATACACAATGTCAAAGATCGAATTATTGACCTTTGGTTAATGATAGATGAGTTCCTTGCCACTCAACCACACCCTAGATTCAAATCAACACATCTTGTTTACTTCTAATTTGCATAACTATTAATTTCATGATGAATATGTCGTATCATGCAACTCCAACTCATATGAAAGAGGTTATTAATTGTACGAGTAATATGATAATGAAGGTCCGTTACTATATTTTAAATGATAAAACAACTATCGTTTTTTAAGCGATAGATACAGTTATATATATACAATAGTTGGTTTTCATATGAGAATAAGGTATAATATCCTAAAGCACCATAAAACTCATAAAAATTTAAACAATCATTCATATCTCGTGTGTTTGGTTAAATATGATTAGACCTTTTAACATTTGGTGATCTCATTAGACTTCGATCAAACATTTTAGACTTATGCTAAACTATTGTCAAATTCTAAATGAAATACGGGGTGCTTGGTTGGAGTACCGGAATCGGAATTGTAATCAAAATCAAATACTCGATAATTAGAATGGGTTTTAGCAAAATAGACATTTTGTTTGGTGATGGACGTGAATTGAAGCTAGAATCAATACATATATTATTTGTGCGTGTGTGACTTGAAAATTGAGAGTAAAATTTTGTAAAAAAAAATTAAAAAAAAATACATATTCCTCATTTTTCATTCCAAGAAACAAAAGTGAAATTGTAAAGGGAAAGACGACTTTGAATCCACATATTAAATTATATTAGAGAATATATGGAAGGTCATGGGTTCAAGTCCCCGTGGGGACAATATTGACTCTTTTTGTGTTTCAGTAAGTTGAGAAAATAATTATGAACATATATTATATTGTAACAGAATCCGTAGTATTCAAAAAAATTATATTAGAGACCTTTTAATATCTGGTAATTTCATTACACTTCGATCAGATGTTTTAGACTTACCTTAAACTATTTTTAAAATTCTAAATGAAAATAGTTTTTCTTTTTTCCAATTTCTCTTATTACTACATTCAAATTCTTTTACTAAACTGTTTTCATTGGAATCCTGTATGGTTAACCCATGTCTTTATGTAAGCAATAAATTAATTATTATGATGCAATTGGGAGATGAGACATTGGTTTCTTTCACATACAAGAAAAGCATATGAGACAATGAAAGAATGAAAGGTGTATGGGGTGAGCTTTAAATTTAATTAATTTAATATAATTTGGTTATGAAAATGCATTTGACAATATTTAAAAATAAAATAAAATAAAAATAAAAAAATCCCAAGTTGGTTAATTATTAATTAATACAAGCATTGAAATTAATTAATGTATTTGTTTGGTATTATCCAATTGGTTGATGGGTCAACATCCAATCCCTTTCATCACCTAAAACCATGCCACACTAATATTCTTTTCCCATAATAGAAATTTGTTTGATTGTCCCACCTTGGTCCTTGGCTCCTTGGACTCTCTTACCCATTTCTTCATACATTAATGTCTTACTTGGACTAACATTAGGTGCATTGTACTAAATTACATTAAGCCTAACACCCCTTTTTGGTTAACCTATAAACTGTTTCCTTGTGATTTATTTAGAAAGAGTTCAATATTTAATTTGGTCACCACTCTAGATACTAGCCTATACTAGCCCAAGCATGTTGATGTTACCCTCACACATGGGGGAGCTTAGGGTTAATAATGGGGTTAACCCATTTTGTCCGTCTATATAATCACTTAGATCCCGTGATACAGACCTTTATGTATTTTTATTTACTGCGTCTCATTCTCAACTTTGAAAACTATCCCAATCTTATAAATTGTACAAACTTTTTTAAAATTCGTCTGTACACCGAAAAGATAGCTTAGAATGGTAATGGACCATTCTACAAGCTCTAGATATACACACACTCTTCACACACATATGGTGGATACAGACTTTAGATAATGGACTGATATATTATGATATGATGTTGTTTGTATCAAATTTTATATCATGCAGCATTACTTTATTCAATCACTTGTAATAACACGCGCGCACAGATATCTATTTGAAAAGATTTTAGTGCCTTTAACTTCGATTCTTCCATATATCTCAAAAAACGAAATAAAAAGTCAAATTTTTAATAAGTTACTTTTTCTTTTTACTTTTAATAAAAGACATCAAACTATAGAATATCAAAGCTAGAATTTTCAAATATATTCTTTTTGTTGAATACCAGAGTTAATATTGTGATTTATTATAATTTTACATTTTTATTTATTTTGGATGGTAAATAATATCAATTTTTTCGGTTACCGAAATAACGATCAAAACCGATATATTCGGTTTTGTTAAGTTATGTGTGTATAGTCTGTCCGTTTCGATCGAATACGTGAATTTTTTTTAATATCAGTTATTCACCGTAATTGATCGATGCTAACTCTAAGCTAGAGTACAAATGTTTTAATACTTTTATTGATGAATCAAAGTTTGCATAAAAATATGTCTCTCCTCCAATAATTCCCTCCCTAAACCCAATGATTGGCCTTATGGAAAAAAAGTTTGGTCCAGATAGAGAGAGGTTCCATGGATTAGGTGTATCTGCATGTATTTCAGTGCCACAATTTTCATTTTAACTCCAAGTCTCCAACCCATCTTCTTCATCTCCAATTTTTCACATCCCTTTCAATTTCTACTCTTTTTACTTTTTTATTCATCTCATTTTTTAAAATTTTATTTTGCTTGCACACACTATAAACTTTGTGTTTGTATGCCTTATTGTTTGATCAGTGGCAGAGCCAGAAATGTTTAGTAGGGGCCGGGGTCAAATTAATTTTTTCTAAATTAAATTTGTGATCATTATATTATTGAAGGAAAATAGATAAGTATATTGGTATAATTATATACTCTAACTATCAATACAATAATAAAAAAGAAAAAAAATTAGATAATTAACAAAAATGATGAAATATTTATACAATTTATTAAAAAAGAATGTCATATTTATTTTTACACTATGTGCATCTGATTTTATACATCGTACGCAAATGATGACACATGACTCAAATCATTTACTCGTTACAGTTTAGCTTTTATAGTATTTAATTTATGTAATTATTTTGAAATTGATCAATTGATAGCTAGGTTTTAAAAAAAAAAAAAACTATTATTAACATATATAGTAGATTATTGTATTAGCAAAAAAAAAAATCTATCTTTTTTCAAAACTTTGGAGGGTCAAGGCTATAATTCACACATATAATAATCATATATACACATAAAAAGATATACGCTTAATATAACCCCAAAAAAATGGAAGGGAGGGATAGGAGGGAGGGGGGATTTGCCCGATGTTTGTGTTTATCTTGCTTTTTGTTACAAATATTTTATTAAATATATACAAAATTTAATCATACAATACAGGACATCACAAAAGTAAGTTGTGTTCACCTCAATTCTCCAATTTTTCATTCTACAATTTCATTATTCATTCTCTATTTTACAAATTAAAGAAATGAATAAGCAAACATATTTTTATTTTCCTTCCTTCCAATTTCTATTTCTACAAAAAAAAAAAAAAAAAAA
>NC_044929.1:7353325-7379872 GCF_003576645.1 Ipomoea triloba
AAAAAAAAAAAAAAAAAAAACGATTAATAAACACACCCAACATATTTTTCGCCTTGTACGTATTATAAAAATGTTGGTTGCCCTCACACTTTTATACTCATTTTCACAAATTAAATATGTGATGGGTTCACCTAATAAAGTGAGTAGATGAATACAATTAATTAATGTTAATTAATTAATTAACATTAAATAATGCTAATTATGTTCATAAAATATTCAAACATTCTCAAACTTGTGGAATATAATTTTAAGGAGTTTTCTATATATGTTTTAAAATTTTATTTTATAAAATATTGATTAATCGCTAGAAGTCAAATATTCCAGATAAATTCGTACACACTACTACAAAATTGTATATTTTTATATATGCAAGTGGTTTTGTTTAAGCTAATTCTTCATGCCCACCATTGATGAGTAAGTCTTCCAACCAATGTAATTACAACATAATTATATTCAAGCTAAGGCCTACATTTCAATAATAATAATAATAATAATAATAATAATATTATTATTATTATTATTATTATTATTATTTTGAGTACTACTATGTTCATAACTACTTTCTCAAAGTACTGAAGCACAAATAGTCAATATCACATCAACCTCACATATGGGAGTGTAACTTGGTGCCGATAAACCATAAAGTCTTGGTATTATTACTATTACTATTATTATTATGTTCTAGCTGAAATCGATTCCAAAGCCATGGTGCAGATTCTTGAGAAGGACTTAGGGCCTACTCCGGAAGACAGCACGTTGGTGAGGGATTGCAAATATATCATGGACCATTTTTAGGATATCAAGATTGATATCCACGTATTTCGAGAAGATAACCAATGCGCTGATTTCTTAGTCAACATGGGTCAGAACTTGCAAAGGGACACGACAATTCTGGATCATCCCCTAATAATTGGATGGAGCTGCTGCACCGGGATGCCCGGGGCATTGCTACGAGTAGACTTTGTTAACATCCTCGAGACCCTTGGGTCCTTTATGCTCACCCAACAAAAAATTATTATTAAAATTATTAATTTATTCTATTTTCTTTATGAAAGTAACAAGTTAAAATTTAACTTTATATAATTAATTTATAATGAAATCGATAAATAATACAAATCCTTATAAATATGTATAAAGAATTGAAAATCCTCGTTAATTTGTTTAGATTTGTGTGTAAATAATTAAGAGTCACAAAATTTTCAAAATAAAAAAAATTAAGAGTCACGTCTCACGGATTCTTATCCGCAAATGTCATACTTATATGTTCAATTGTTATACGTATATGTTCAAATGTAATACTAATCAGAAATAAAGTGTTTGTTATTTATAAGAGAAAATGTAATATTTTTGATGAAAAAATGTAACACTACGTACTTTTGCGAAAAGTACTACATTTACTCATAAAAGTAATAAACACTTTAGTTCTAATTAATATTGCATTTGTGCATATAAATATTACATTTTCATATTGATCTGACCCGCTTTACAGTGAGATGGTCTCACACAAATTTTTGTCAATAATTAAATTTTTTTTTTTGTATTTGTGGAACTTTTTGGGATGATGTATAAATGGCATGAATTAAGGACTTTAATTATATTTGAGATCAATTTGCGTCATCATCGCACATACGTAAAAATGACAACTATATTTGTACTATATATGTTGCAAAACTTCAGTGTGAGATGATTTTTCCATTGTATTGTTAATCTTACGGTCTTGTCTAAGTAACAAGAATATCAAAGTTGGGATCATGAGTTCGAATTTCGATCAATAAAAAGTTAAATAATTTATCTTTATAAAATATAGTCGGTCATCGTGTGTTATCAACTACAGAGTATAATAAAGATATTTATTAATTGTGTAATGTAATATATTTATTATTTCGGAAAAAGAAAAGCCCATTGTTGTTGTTGAAGGCAAATTACCAGGATCTAAAATATACAATTTACATACTAAATGTTCACAATTTATATAATGAATGTTCACGATTTGAATTGTGAACATTCAGTATGTAAATTGTAACGGGTTTACCTTGCAAGGTGGACCCGTGTTCATGGTATAACTATTTGTAAATTTTAATGTGAACCGTGGTCCACAATACAATGTGGTCCATGCATCAAACGACGTCATTTTGATTAATGAAAAGAAACGACAAAAATGGCTCCATTCTGTGTCGTTAACTATGTGTGTATAATATATTCAGTTTCATTTTATATACACCATTTCAACACAGTTATAGTTCCTTTTCGATATAACTATAGTTTCACTCGACATTATACACTCAAATATGTGAAACTATTATTCAGTTTCCTTTCAATACAACTATAGTATCATTTCGATATAACTACAATTTCATTGGACAATATACACTCAAATATGTGAAACTATTATTCAACTTCATTTTTTATACACTGCAGTTTCTTTCAACACAACTACAGTTTTATTTTGATATAACTACAATTTCATTTGATAATATAAAAACAAATGTGATGCAATATCTTTTGAGATGAACTGTAGTTTCATTTACAGAGCTCCGTTAAGACTCGACGGCAACCATTTCTTTACTTAATAAAACGATGGCGTTTTGAGACCATGGTTCATAATGGTCCACTGTATAATGACTGATAACTATTGTGTTTTGAATGTTGACCACAAGTACAAATTATTCTCATAAAGCTGACAGAAATCTCTATTATTATTATTATTATTATTATTATTATTATTTTGAAATGTGTTGTAACTTGTAAGAAACAAATAGGGTCCAAAATTGTGGTGGCTAACAACATGAAGACACAGCTGTGAACAGCCAAGAGCTTCAATCAAGTTGGCGAGGAACAACTCTCAAATAAGTCTAAGTTCAATTCCATCAAGAATATTAATGAGAACTAATTTTGTCTTGCTATATATTAATTGTTTAATTCACATTTATTATTAAGTGTACTAGCATTTTGTATGAACAATGTACGAATAATTCATGTACAATATTAAAATATTAATAAATAAAATAATTAAATTTTTAATTCAAATTATATTTCACAATTTCTTAGTAAATTTTAATTATCAATAAATTATTTTTATTTTTATTTAATAATAATGTAAATAGTTTATATAAAATTTGTACTTAAAATAAAAATAAAAATATATTTATAATACTAAGCTAACACCCACATATTTATACAAACAATGTGTATTATATACACATATAATTTGACATCAATAAATATTTAATTTAAATATAATCTACAATTAAATTAATTGTTATGTGATAATTTTAATAAAATGATAATTAAAAAATAGGAAAAAAATATTGTAGATATAAGTGTATGATAATAATGAGTATGAGATTATCAATGTTAGAATTTATTAAATAGTAATAGAGTTATAATGATGTAAAGATAGTTTTGCCTAACAAAAATGTAATAAGAATAATTTTGTCTAATAATATGAAGTGTACATTTAGAATGTAACGTATATATTTATTAATCCACAAAAAATGGACAAAACCAATGACATAACATGATTTGACATATTATATATATATATATATATATATATATATATATATATATATGTTAGTCATATTATATTTTGTCACATTATATTATATTATGTTGTTACCTAGTCTGTAGTATTGACCAGGTTGTAAGCCTATTGTATAGGACTAGTTTAGTTAGTCTGTTAGCGTTACTTCTGTATAATTATATGGATGTACTGGATGAGAGAGAATCAATCAACAACTCATTTGGTATCAGACGATGTTAGGTTTCTTTGGTTCATCTCTATCGAAAATGTCTACCAACTCTAGCGAGCGAACTGTTTCCGCAGCCACCTTGCCGTTACCGGCCACCACCAACACACTAAACGCTGCTCACCATTTCGTTTCTATAAAGCTCACCAGCCGGAACTTCCTCTTTTGGCGGACGCAAATCGTACCCTTCCTCCGTGGCCAAGGTTTGTTAGGCTACGTCGACAGCGAACAGCCATGCCCTCCGGCGACGCTCATCACCCCACCGCCTGACGGCTCCCCAGCCAGCACTCCGCCCACAGAAGCCGTCAACCCGGCCTACGCGCCATGGATTCAGCAGGATCAATCGATCCTCTCGCTGATCATCTCCTCTCTCTCCGATGAGGTGATGTACCTGGCAGTAGGACGCACCACCGCCCGTGAGGTTTGGCTGTCGATCACCGCCGCCTTGGGCTCCTTTACGCGCGCAAGGTCGCTCAACCTCCTCGGCCAGCTCCAATCACTCCGGCAGGGAGACAACTCTCCGGCTGAATACCTCGGCCGGGCACAACTCATCATCGAGGCTCTTGCCCTCGCCGGCCGACCGATGTCCCTCGACGAACAGAATCTACACGTGTTCAGGGGCTTACGCCCGGAGTTTCGCACCATGGCGGCCTCCCTTACGGTCTCAGGTAATCCCGTGACCATTCCTCACCTAGCCGACTGTCTACAGGCACAGGAGTACATCTGGGCAGATGAGTTCACCACTGCCGCTGCTGGATCACCCACTGCGATGTACGCGGGCCGAGGCCGAGGGCAGAACGCCGATGTAGGTAATGGCTCGCTGCAGTCTAATACCGGCCAGAACCGTGGTCGCCATGGTCGTGGTCGTGGAGGACAAGGCCGCGGCCGCGGCGGAACCCCCAAGTGTCAGATTTGTCGCTCCCACGGACACACTACGGTCTACTGCTTCAAGCGTTATGCGGGTATTCCGCCGGCACACGCGAACGTTGCTGTCGCCGGTGATGGAGGATCGGCAATCGCGGCCGATGAATGGTATCCCGACACTGGGGCTACCGCACATGCGACTCCGGATCCTTCGGTGATGGCGCAGTCCGAGTCTTACAATGGTGGTGATGTTCTGCGTGTGGGCAACGGTACAGGTCTGGAGATTTCCTGCGTGGGTCATCCTCACGCACAAGTCCTACAACAAGTCCTACGGCAATGCTCGGTCACACCCAATAAAACGTCCATGTCTCGACTGTGTACAGCTTGTCAGCTCGGAAAGTCCTCCCGATTTCCTTTAGATAGGGTAGTCAAATCTAGTAGTCATGTTCTTGATTTGCTGTACACGGATATTTGGGGTCCTGCCCCCGTTGTTTCGCAGCAGGGTTTTAGATATTTCGTGTTATTTGTAGATGATCACTCCCGTTTTTCCTGGTTTTATCCCCTTCGGTTAAAGTCAGATATATATAAAGTGTTTGAATTGTTTCAGGTGATGGTTGAACGCCGTTTTTCGCGTTCTATAAAAGCCATTCAATCTGATCTGGGCGGGGAATACCGCCGTTTACATTCTGTGTTTGAGTCTTTAGGTATTGTCCACCGGCAGTCGTGTGCTTACACGCACGAGCAAAACGGCCGGGTTGAGCGCCGGAATCGACACGTTGTTGAAACCGGGTTAACTCTCCTAGCTGAAGCCTCGGTTCCCCTCAAACATTGGGACTCCGCGTTTGAGACAGCGACATACCTAATAAACTGCTTACCCTCCTCCTCATTACAGTTCACAAGTCCATATGAGTGTCTACACAAGACACATCCGCCCTACGCATTTCTAAAAGTCTTCGGGTGTAGGTGTTATCCCTATCTTCAGCCATACAATCGGCACAAGATAGAGTACCGCTCCGCACCCTATGTCTTCTTAGGTTACCCTATAGGCTTCCGGGGATATCGGTGTCTTGATCTCAATACCGAAAAGACCTTCGTCTATCGCCATGTAAGATTTGACGAAACAGTGTTCCCTTTTTCAACAGATTCGCGAGAACAAGTGGAGTTGCCACCGCCATGTCCCCCATGGGGTTCGGGTCCCGTGATCCCATCTGTTGGTGCTACTCCAGCTCATGCACCTCACCTACCTGAGTTGCACATTCCCGAGCCAAGGTCATCTACAGATTCTACTACACCTCCCAGGCAAACCGCCACTCCTGCTACCACTCGACGTGGAGCATGCACACAAGTGTTGGAGCGAGGCCACACTATGCGGCTCCGACACATAACGAAGGGCACCGGTGAGCAGTTCCATGCCCTCGTCACCACTTCAGATCCCACTTGCTACTCCCAGGCGGTCGTGCATCCAGAGTGGCGGGATGCTATGGACCAAGAGTTTAATGGCATAACAGCACTTGGAATCTCGTACCTCCCACACCAGGTATGAATTTGATAGGGTGCAAATGGGTCTATCGCACCAAGCGTAAGCCCGATGGCACGATTGACAGGTATAAAGCTCGCTTGGTCGCAAAGGGGTTTAATCAAGTAGCCGGCGAGGATTTCTTCGACACGTTTAGCCCCGTGGTTAAACCAACCACGGTGCGCCTGCTATTATCTCTAGCGGTTTCTCATGGGTGGACGCTACGACAACTAGACGTCCATAACGCTTTTCTCAATGGACACTTAGCTGAAACAGTCTACATGCGGCAGCCACCGGGGTATGAAGATCCGACACATCTTGATCATGTGTGTCATTTGCAGCGTTCTCTCTACGGTTTGAAACAGACACCAAGGGCGTGGTTCAAGAGGCTACATGATTTTTTACTGTCTGCGGGTTTTTCAGCGTCGAAGACTGATGTGTCGCTATTTCATTACTCGAGCCAGAAATCTCGGGTGTTTCTCCTTGTGTATGTTGACGACATCATTATGATGGGTAACGACGCCAGTTTAGTTAACTCTCTCCTGCAGCGACTATCTGCCACGTTCAAGATCCGAGACTGGGTACTCCCAGTTTCTTTCTCGGGATCGAGACGCTTTCTGTTCCAGATGGTCTACTTCTGTCTCAAAGTCGGTATATGGAAGACATTCTGCAAAGGGCCGGAATGACCGACTGCAAACCTCTTACTACTCCGGCAGCCGTCACACAAACTGTCTCTCCAACAACAATACTGTTTGAGAATCCCACTCAGTACCGTCGGCTTGCTGGGGCACTACAGTATCTCACTATCACGCGGCCCGATCTATCCTATGCGATTAACCGCTTATGTCAGTTTATGCATGCGCCGACTGAGGAACACTAGGGCCTCCTAAAGCGTATTCTGCGCTATGTGAAAGCCACGCTAAGCTACGGGTTGCAATTGGTGAAGTCCGCTTCTTCTGACGTTCATGCCTACTCTGATTCCGACTGGGCTGGGTGCCCGAACGACTGTAAGTCTACAAGTGGGTATGCCGTTTTCCTGGGCTCCAACCTAATCTCCTGGGTGTCACGCAAGCAACGGACTGTGGCGCGCTCGTCGACTGAAGCGGAGTATAAGGGGTTGGCGGATGCAGCCGCTGAAGTTTCATGGGTCGTATCACTTCTTCGAGAGCTCGGGCTACACACTGGGACTCCGGTGACTCTCTGGTGTGATAATCTTGGCGCTACGTATCTTGCAACGAATCCTGTCTTCCACGCTCGCACCAAGCATGTGAAAATTGATTTCCATTTTGTTCGAGACAAAGTTGCGTCAGGGGAGTTCTTAGTCAACTTCGTCTCTACAAAGGATCAGCTCGCTGACATCTTCACCAAACCGCTACCAGCCGCTCGCTTCTCAGCCTTGAGGGTCAAGCTCAATGTGGTTCCGCACTCACCTTGCGCTTGAGGGGGAGTGTTAGTCATATTATATTTTGTCACATTATATTATATTACGTTGTTACCTAGTCTGTAGTATTGACCAGGTTGTAAGCCTATTGTATAGGACTATTTTAGTTAGTCTGTTAGCGTTACTTCTGTATGATTATATGGATGTACTGGATGAGAAAGAATCAATCAACAACTCATTATATATATATATATATATATATATATATATATATATATATATATATATATATATATATTATTTTTACCTCACATTTAAAATTAGAAAAATGCTTCAAACTCCTATAATTTTCACTATATTACATGTGTGTGTATAAGAGCAACTGCCACATAATAAGAGCAATTTCAGTGATTGAGTTTTTTTAATACATTTTTGTAGGCTCTCATTGCCAAATTGTCATAGTTGAGATTTAAAATTCAAAAAAAAAAAATAAGAAAAAAAAATTCATCAAGAAAGTAATCATCAATTGATGACTGGCCACTCTCAAGCGCCTAGTAAGCGCATGAAAGGCACATGTCTATTGGACATACATTATATGTGCCTCCCACCTACGTTTTTGTTGTAATCTTTTTTCGTTTTTTTTTTTAGTCTTTGTCAACTCAATTTTTGCTATTGGTAAAAATTTCCAAGTGAGATTTTCCAAGTCAACCAAAAACCTACCCTGGAGGTGTTTTAAAGAGTGGTAAAAATGGATGATTTTTGTAGGGGTATTTAGCAAAGTTGTTATAACGTAATTAAGTGCCTTATTGATTTGTATCAAAATTTTACTAATCAAATATTAAGCATGGTTGAATGAATGCCCAAGAAGGAAAAAACAAAGTTAAAAAATTATAAAGAGAAATAACAATAAAAATAATAAATACAAAATGGGAAGGAATTTATAAATGTACAGAAAAAAAAAATACAATTTATAAATTGTTATATTTAACAATTTTACTTAAGGTTAACAACTTAAAAAGAGAAAAGAGAAAAATTAAAAGCGTACAAAAGACTAAAATATAATGTACAAATTAGTACTGTAATCAATTACACCAACACATTTTGTATTCATATTAAAATCCTTCTATCCACTTCTATATAATTTTAGATATACTATATTTATAATTTTTAAATGATTTTTTCAAAAAAAAAAAAAAAAATACCCACAAACACATTGGGCAAGAAGTGGGGTAAACATATTTTGAATGGACCCAACACATTGTCTTAGTGACAACAAAAGACAAGAAAATTATGACCCATTGTCACTTCAACTTCTTTCAATTATAATTTATAATAACACATATTACTAACTATCAAATATTGTGGCCTCCCAAAACTTCAATCATACATATATATCAGATGCCATTAACACTTTGTCACTCACTCTCTTATCATCCCCTCAACATATCAACACAAAGCAAAAGCACTACACAGGAATCACATTCTTTCATTTACGGGAAAAACCAGCAGCTCAATTTGATTCTTTAATTTACAGGAAAACCCATAGTTAAATCTGATTCTTTGACTTACGGGGAAACCCACAGCTCAATCTATTGTGTGTGTGTGTGTATTATAGCAAGTACAAGGTAAACCACCCTGCTAGATGCCACCAAAAAACAATGTTCAGAAGCAAACACTACATTGTTATTCATGAGTTCAACCTATAACACTGTCAAAAGAGCAAGAACACGCGAGTAGGTCACATGTCATATTTCATAACAAGCTACACCTGGAGAAAGTAAATCACATTAGTAAGCAGATCAAACGAGATGGCTTAGCTTCACGAGCTATAGCGACCATGTGTGTGCATAAAAGCTCGAGAGATAATGGTGGCACGTGAAAGTCAAACATCTGCAGACGAGAGCAATGGGGAAATAGAACAAATTTGGTAATCTGCGAATAAATAAGCATATAAAACACCTGTTGCTTTGTAGGAGAACTAATAACAAGTGTCATTCAGAAGATTTAACAGTATTGTAGATTTGTAGAAGACATAGTTTAATGTAAGAAAGATTTGAACAGAATCACATTATTATACTCAATTACGATAAAACTAAGCAATTATCTAGTTCGGGTCTTGACCAAAACCTCCAAGTAACCACCACTAATATCATCGCAATTGCAGTAGGTTAAAAGTCAGACATGGAAGATAGAAAGGTTGAATTTAAACAAAAGATTAATGAAATGCCACAAGGTCAAAGATCAGCTATAGAAAAGTCATACACGAAGATGAAAATTGCAAGCTATACATCTCCTTATAACTCTCCTTGTTATTGTCACTAAGAGTAACCAAATACATGGTTAACTGAGTCAAAGTAATTGATTATTTCTGCCTAACCAAGTTGTAGATTATTTTCCGGCCTTTAATATGAAGTTCATTAAACTCTACGCTCAATAGGTCAAGTATCCACCACAGCAGTTAAATGTATTACATCACACAACAGCACCGGCAAATTCATTTCTACCTACGACTAATACAGTCACACATTAATGTTGATTTGCTCAAAGCCTCGAATGAGAAAAATAATTTGAAGAAGCACCAAGCAAGAAACACCAATATAAAAGGTTGGACAGGAAGGATAAAGAATGTTAGTCTTCTTTACTATTATGCTTTTCTTGTTTTCCTCAAAGAAGCTGTCTATTAGGGTCTAAATCATAGAACTATGGTAGCTTTCAGTTATCAAGGAGACATAACACTCAATTTCCAATTAAACAATCAACATGATGCCTAAAAACATAATTCTCACTCAGAGATTTAAAAAAAACAAAAAAAAAAGTAAATGCTCTTAAATAAGAGCAAATGAAAACAGGCAAGAAAATGGGATTCTCAAACATCCTCCTTCAGGAAGGATCATTGAAACAAATCAAGAAGAAATGCAATGATATTCTTCAAACCGTTTCAGTGTGGAACAATCAAAGCTGTGGATAAAATAACTACTGTATATATCAGGAAAGCAAAGAGACAAGTAATATCACAAGGCAATTCTAATTTCTAAGAAGCTTTATCCCAAAAATGATTTCATGGACAAACTATTCTACTTCATTATCAAAGAATTTCAAACAAGTATACAGTACAAAAAGGAAGCACAGGCTTCAAAGCAGTAAGTACCTGCCTAACCTCATATGCTATTTTATATTCGAGCTTGATTTTTGTGGATTCCTGTATGTGCCTATATTTACTCATATTCAAACTGTACGTCTACATGTATGTATCTTCTCATTAACTCAACAACAGAAGAGGTTAAGTTTGCCAATGTTTGGCACTCTTCATGTGTCTTTGTCTCCGAAATCGCTCCATGAATGATTAGCTTCAGAAGGTTGGGGCATCTTTGAAGTAGACTAGCAACCCAATGTGTAAAAAGATCATTAATTACAGTCCATCCAAGCTCCAATACCAATACATGCTCTAAAGAAGTTGAGCCTTGCCAACCATAAAGAAGAGCGCCATCCCTCAAGTCATCTCTGAGATCATAACTTAATGAAAGATGGGTAAGCTGTGGGAAACAAACAGCTATTGTTTCTAAATCTACAATCTCATCCTCGTCATCAAATACTACATCCCAGAGCCGTAGCCTTCTTAATTTGGATGACTTTGAAATCATTTGATAGAATTTGGACCAAATAATAGTGAAATTGCTGACATCTACAGTCTCAAGATTATCAACAGCCTCACCGACATCAAGATGTATAACACTAACATCATCAATCTTGAAATGCTTCAAAGTTCCTTTTCCAATCAGTTCAAAAAGTTCGAGGGCACAGTCTTTGATGTGCAAAATTTCGAGGACATCTGCTTCTAATATAAATTTGTCTAAAGTTACTGCTTCAATGTAGATACTCTTCAATGTTGCACTATTTAGCTCCACAATTACCTGTGCATCAGACATTGCAATCTCGGGATTCACTAGGGCTAACATTTCAATCTTTGGGCAAGCCGTCAATAACAAATTCAGATCTAATGCTGAAATACTGACATAACTTAAAGAAAGGGATTTGAGGCAATGGAACATCTGATAATTAGGTTCAAACACTGTGATTGAATTGTGAGCAAGGACCAACATTTCCAGCTTCTGTCTCCCACATATTTCAAGAATGTTGACATTCGGGGAGGTGCGAACATTATAAAACAACCATTTCAACGTTTCCCTGGTATACATGAGCCACGCAATTACAGTTGCAGCCGAGAACTCATCCACATCATCCATTAATATAGATAATCCCTGTAAACCGGTAGTTTGAAAAAGTGTTTGTGTAATCAGAATCTCAAGCCTACTTGTAGTTAAGTCCCGATACACAGACCAATCATCCGAATTGAAGGAAAGGGTGCGAAGGTGCTTGCAATAAGCTTCACGCCACTTCCTACACGTTGCAGAGGCTACTACGACGTCCCTTGCAGCTCCAAGATGTGAAAGAATATTACCAATCACCTCCACTGGAAGATAATCCATCACACCGCAAATCACCAACAAACAATTGAGGAATCCACAAAAATGGGTCCCCAAAGAATTGAAAAATCAACCACAATCTCCTCCAATAATTCCTCCTGATAATCACATTCTTCTACCAACTATAATACTATTCCCCTTGTAATCCCAACCAAAGTTGGCATCATGGCTAAACCATTGTACACCAAGTCTCAAAAGGGAAAATGTAAAACACAAACTGACTTCACAACCTGTTGAATCACAAGCAAATTTCCAAATCAAGATGATGCATGTAGCAAAGCCTTAAATTGTTAATTGTGAATCTGCGAACAGACCCATTAATCATGCAATCACACGACTTTGAAACGCCAAAACTAAAGATTCTCGAAATAAACACCACAAGTATACAAACAAACCAATGCGGGAATTCTGAAACAATGCAATCCTTAAAAATGAAAACTTTTGGCATACCCATTGAAATAGAACGCGACAGAGATCACCAAGAAAAGGGCCGGGAACATTCATGCGTCATAATCTGATGCGATATAGAGATAGAGAGAGAGAGGGGCAAGAGAACGGAGAGGGAAAGAGAGATCCGCCAACCCCGTGAGAGAAGCAGAGAGGGAGAGAGATGGGAAATAACTGTTAGAAGAGAAGGGTTCCCTCAATCAAAAGTGAAAACCACCCACCCGTCTCAACTCTCAAGCCCGTATTCCATGTCACATACTCAAAAATGTAATAAGTTTCCAATTTCTTATTTAGTAAGTTTCCACCTCAAATTTAAGAGCTCTTTGTTGTTTTTTCTTGTTTTTGTCTCTCTTATTTTAATTCTTAAATATAGATTAATAAGATAACTCACGAAATGTGTCTCAACTAATTTATTTTTACACTATCCACATTCCATATCCAAACTCTATACATTGCGATTGCTAGTAAAGTAAAACTTATGAATTTATTTTGAATTAGTTAATCAGTAAAGTTATGTTAAAGACATTACTTTTTTACTTAATCAAAATGTATTTGTTGGGCGTCGATTTGGTGGCTGAGTTCAGCTCCGGCTCAATTCAAGGTATGACGTTGTGGCTTATCATGAAGTGATGTGGTTAAATGGTTAATGTCAACCTACTTATCACCAAATTGTTTTAAGTAAAATATGACAACCAAATAACTAAAATATTTTGTGGTTAAGCGTGTTTGACTTAAAGTAGTCACCTAAAAAGATGTGATTTTACACCCAGTGCTGAGATTCTTCATACTTCATACTAATCTTAATCTAATATTACATTATTATATAAGTTTGTGGTTCAACTTTTATTGTAAATATACATATTTAAATTGTAATAACATCAACACTATTGCACATTTGCACTTTTCCTAAATAAATTATAAGTTCATAACTCATAGTAAGTACAAAGGAAAAAAATGGTTATATAACATTTCAAACTATTCAAAAAAGTTCAATTGTATCATTGAAGTTTAAAACGTTTCCAAAAAATCACTAATTTTTTAATAATGCAATTACTACAGTTTATAAATTAAAATAAAATTGCATTTATCATTGGTAAGTTGACATGACATCGAGAATTAAAAATATTTCATTGAATTTGCAAGTGTTTGAGGCCGCTACAAATAGAATAAGATTGCTATTGACTACAAAATATTTGGAGAATTTGAATATGATTCCTTTAAATTAATTTTTATTTTTCGGTTTGTATCTAACTAAAGAATATTTTATACTAATTATCTAAATAGTAATTTGAACCCTAACATTCATTTATACCATTGTCATTTTATCAGTGTCATGTCGTATGCACTATGTGTCATTTCATTACAATAAATAATACAAAGCATTATTTGAAAATATGTATTAGTATGAATTAAATTAGAATTATGTAGATGAAAAATAAATATTTAAACCACCATATTAAATCATTAACCAATTAAATTTATAAAATAGGAGCCTTTTCATATTTAGAATGAAGATAATAAATACGTAGTATCTTTCTAAAATCAATTTAAATTCTGAATTAAAAGTAAAATCTCTTTCTTTTTTTTTTCTTTTTTTTTTTTTGGGTTTTTTTCACAATTGACATGAAAGACAATGGTAATATAAATGCTTTTATTTTGCATACTAAACAATATATGAATTGGGGATTTGTGGCAACTCCAATCAAATTGAGCATTAGTTGACTTAGTGGCGAGATTTACATAGTATAAATCTTAAGTGGTAATTGTGGATTTTCCTTATCAAAACTCACAAAAATATGAAATACAAAATTATTTCAAATTTTAAAAGTATAAACGCAAACTTTTATATGTATTTTCCCATTTATTTGGAATACTGGTATTTTCTATGCGTGATGCACAAAAATATGTGTCAATGTTAGTACTTTATATTAAAATTTTAGATTTTAAATATTTATATTATTGTAAATAATAATAATAATAATAATAATAATAATAATAATATATTGGAATTTTATGTTAGTTATTTCCTAAAATATAAATATCATATTTATAAAAATGTTTTACATTATTATTATTATTATTATTAAAAAAGAAGAAGATAATAAAATATAGAGTTTATTACCGAAATGGTCCCTCGACTATTGTGAAATTACTAATTTGGTCCTCGATAATTTTTCCTTCCCAATTAAGTCCCTCGACTTTGAAAATTTTAACCAATTTGGTCATCCGTTTATTTTGTCGTTAAAATCGGGACCAAATTGATAATTTTGCTATAGTCAAGGGACCATTTCAGTGAACAATTAATTACCAATTTGGTCCATTGACTATAGCTAAATTATCAATTTGGTCCCTTGACTATTGCAAAATTACCAATTTGGTCCCAACTTTAACGATGTTTAATGGCAAAATAAACGAACGACCAAATTGGTTAATGTTTTCAAAGTCGAGGGACTTAATTGGGCATGAAAATTTGTCGAGGACTAAATTGGTAATTTTGCAATAGTTGAGGGATCATTTCGATAATAAACTCTAAAATATAGAGTAAATGCAAATGCATAGTAATAATAGTAGAAAAATAACTGATGTTATATATTTATCTAAAATATTGTATAATATGACTTTTTTAGCATAATGTTTAAAAAATATGTATATCCTTATCCTTAATTCACACTTATTAGTTTCTAAAATAATAAAAATATTTCCAAGTATAGAACTAAGATTTGCAAATTGCAAACCAAATGGCCTAATTTCAATCTCTCTCATTTTCAACTCTCCGACCAGGCGACCACAACCTCGTACTGGGCACTTCCATTCTTGAATTGTTCTTACTCTTCCTCTCAAATCTCTCCAAAATCTTCGCCTAAAATAATTCCAATGTGTCATCCCGTTGCTGCCCGTCTTCTTCTAATACTGCTGACAGTTGTTGTCTCAGCGACGGCTTCACCAAACGATCATCGCTACAATGTAGGAGATGAAGTTCCTCTCTACGTCAACAAAGTAGGTCCCCTCAACAATCCCAGGTATTTTTCGGGTTTTCCTAAATTTACTACACATCCTACTTTTCTGCACAGATCATCACGCACTGGGTTGGGTTTAACTTGTGAATCTGAGGAAAAATGGGTAATGCCTTAAGATATTAGAAATGCCAGAAATCTTTATCTGTGATGGTGATCTAGTATGCGGGTGGTGCTAATTGCTGTATCATACAAGAATTGTGAAATGAGTGTTCTTTTTAAGACTTAGTTGAACATTTTTCTTTAGGAATCAGGAAATGTGCAAAGTGAGATGGGCTCATTTCATATTTTAAGAGCCTTTGGAGGTTTGATTGAATCAATTCGTGTTTGGTTTGATTGCCCATTGCAGATTTGCAAAATAGTCTGTACGTACAGGGGAATATGGAATGTTTCAATAATCTAGGTAGAGAAAGAAACAGTAAACCACGATGAAATGGTGCATATCTAAATTTCTTGCCATGATTTCATTAATGGAGGATTTTTTTTTCTTTAAATGATGCACTCTGAATAATTTCATTGCCTCGGCATTTTTGAAGTACTATTTTGTGGATATCGAAACTAATTTGTGATGATGTAAAGTTGTGAACTTTGATGTATAATGACATAATTAAGCTGAGAAGATTTCTGTTTTACAAGCGCAGTGTTGTTTTCTAAAGAATTTCATCAAGGAACTTTGAAAGAGTTTTTTTTTTTTTTTTTTTTTGGCTTCTGGGCATTAACTTGATGTTGCACTATTGATTTGAAACTTGGGAACTCCAAATCTTGCTTGATTAAAAATCTTACTTTGTGTTATCTGTTATTTTCTTGCAGTGAAACTTATGAATACTATGACTTGCCTTTCTGCTCCCCAGGTTAGCATTTAGGTTTGGTACCTCTTCTTCTAAACTATGTAAGGTCGTTGAATATGATAAACAAATCCTAAGAGACTCAAGTTACAGTGCTGGATGCTGTTAATTAAATCAGACATGAATGTATTATCGACTGTGTTCTGCTTTTCGTTAATGTAAACTAAGGTGTCGTCTATATTACTTTTGCAAATTTTGATTCTCGTTTTATAACTGACAGGCCAGGTGATCCCTAAGCAGGAATCGATCGGGGAGGTTCTGAATGGTGATCGTTTAGCCAACACCTTATACGAGTTAAAGTTTGCAGTGAACAAATCCAATGTGGTTCTGTGCCATAAAAAACTCAGCAGGGATGAGGTAGCAAACTTCAGGAATGCTATTATTAATGATTTTTACTTTCAAATGTACTATGATGATCTCCCTTTTTGGGGATTCATTGGGAAAGTAGAGGACGAAAATTGGACCCTGGATGGAAAACGACCCATGTATTTCCTCTTCAACCATGTTCAGTTTGATGTTCTTTATAATGACAATCAAGTCACCGAAATACGTGCCTTTAGTGATCCAAATCATGCTGTTGATATAACAGAAGATGTTGAGCTCGATGTTGAGTTCACTTATTCAGCATTCTGGAATGAAGAAGCCCCGACTCAGCATAAGAGCAGAACCGCTCGATATTCAAAGGCTTCTTTACTTCCGCTGCAGCAGAAAATCCATTGGTTCTCGTTCATAAATTCAATCGTTATCATTGTTCTGCTGACCGGATTTTTCGTCATGGTTCTCATGCAGCGTCTGAAGAACGACCTGAGGAAGTAATTCTATGTTGTCATTCTTACTTATAATGCCGCCAGAATTACTACTTGCTAATCGCAGAGGACCTGCATGCATGCCTGTTTATATTAATGTTTCTGTAACGGATAATGTTCAGATTTTCTGGTGGCGATGAAGAGGAAGATAAAGAAGTAGGGTGGAAGTACCTTCACGGGGATGTGTTCAGATGTCCCTCAAACATGCCTCTATTTTGTGCCATTTTAGGTGCTGGCACCCAGTTGTTGACTTTGTAAGGTTTACTTAACTACTATATCAATGGTCCTTTTACATGGTTGTTACTTGATTCGTTATTCTTTAATTTTCTTCTAGTTTAGCAATTATACCTATCAAATAATAATATTAATAATTTACTTGACATATCCTTAGGAAAGATGTTTGTTGGCCCTAATAGTACATGTTGGAATTAAGGAAACAATATTATACTTTTTTTTTTTTTTGGGTGACAAGGGAAACCCGTAGCCCACCGGGTAAACTCCAACTTGTGACCCTATCTGGCAAAGGACCACAAGGAGCCAAGGAGGTAAACCAACCTAGGTTGCCCATAGCTGACTGGCTCAAACCAAGAAGGCTAATAGACCGCCACTGCTGGGAGTCAAACTTGTAACTTTGTGGTTACCAAGTCAATAGCCTGACCAACTTGGCTGGGGTTGCCCCCAACAATATTACACGGAGTAATTGCCAATGGCGGTGCAGCATTAAAAATGATAATTCTAACTCGTGAAATATTTTTACTTTTGCAGGATTTGCTTCTTATTTGTTTTGTCATTTCTCGGCGTCCTTTATCCCTATAACCGAGGAGCTCTGTCTACTTCTTTGGTTATTATTTATACTCTTACATCTGCAATTGCTGGCTTCACCTCTGCCTCCTTCTACAGTAAATTTGTTGAAACTGGATGGGTAAATTTCCGTTACTTTTTCACTGGACAGTTCGTTTTCCATTGCTTTTGATCATTTTTCGTCAAATTGACTTGAAGATGTTTGCTATCGCCAGGAAAGAAGTGTTATTTTGGCTGCAATGCTCTTCCTTGTACCATTCCTACTTCAAGGGTTCATTCTAAATTTAGTGGCCGCGTCTTTCAAGGCCACTTTAGCACTTCCTTTTGGCACCATACTGGTTATTCTTCTTATATATGCTCTCATAGCTATCCCGTTGCTTACCCTCGGGGGTGTGGTAGGGTATCGCTGCAGGTCTGAATTTCAAGCGCCTTCTGCCCAAAAGAAGTCTCCAAGAGAAATTCCGTCGCTTGCATGGTATCAAAAGACTCCCGGGCAAATGTTCCTTGCTGGTCTGTTGCCTTTCAGTGCTATTGTCCTCGAGTTACACCATTTGTACACTAGCATCTGGGGGCACAAAATTTTCACTCTCCCCGGGGTTTTATTTGTGATGTTCGTAATCCTTATCTTGCTCACCCTGATCCTAAGCATTGGTTTGACGTATTTTCAGCTGACTGCTGAAGACCACGAGTGGTGGTGGCGGTATGTATTTTCATTCTTTTTTTGTTCATTTTTCCCATCTACATTTATCATTAGTGATCGATCTCCTTACATTATTTGATTGAGTTAATACCAGTTGAGGTCCTCCCAGTATAGTGGCATCTAAACTTTCAATTTAACCACCTGTGGTTCTTCAACTTCACGGTTGGTTAAAAATTTGAAAGTTGAAAGATCATGGTTGATTAAATTGAAAGTTTAGGACTAAACGTGACAGTACCACTATACTCGGAGAAATTTTTGTTTCTTTTCCTCATTTACGCATTTTTCTTTGTGAACGCTCTGGAACTGATTGACCTCCTTAAACTATATGATTTAGGTCTATTTTCCGTGGGGGCTCAACCACTGCGTTCATGTTTGCCTACAGCATCTATTTCTACTACAAATCGAACATGAGTGGCTTCTTGCAGACGAGCTTCTTCTTCGGATACACTGCCTCTATGTGCTACGCATTTTTCATCGTCCTCGCTACAATCAGCTTCCTCGCGTCCTTCATGTTTGTTTGCCACATCTACCGCGCAGTCAAGAGCGAGTGAGACAGCATCTTCTCGGGCTTAATCTCCGATGATACAATCCTAGAATGTCTGCACCCAACAATCTTCAGCTCCTAGTGTGTGTGAAAAGCATATATATCCAGTGGGCAAGAGTCTGCTTTCCATTGAATTTGAAGCCTCTCTTTCTCTCTCTCTATATATATTTACCTGTAAGTTCTGGGAGTCTTTTGTTGAATTCTTTTGATAGCTATAAACTATGAATCTATGATTAGTGTTTTGGACAAACAGAGATTTGAGGTTATTAGCATCATCATACATGGTGCCCGGGAACATTATTAACACTGTAAAACTCACATTCTTACTGTACAATTTATCCTCTATTAATATAATTGCTGTGCTTTATAAGAGTTCAAGAGTCATATCATTTGCAGCATCTTCCCAAACTAGAAGCTTGAAAGAATTGTATCAGCATCCTGCCTGGCATTTGGGAGGGCAAACTTAGAAAATACTAACCCGTCTTGCTCCAGGATATAGCACGATGTGATAATGATTAATGACTGAACGAGTGTTCAGTTTCGTCCTCAAGGAATTAACATCACGTTTGGTTCGCAGAATGAATTTTGAGGGAATAGGAATACTATTCCATAGGGAATGGAATAGGTAAGGAATAGAATATGAATTGTATTCTATTGTTTGGTTAGTTAAAGGAATAGACTTTAGGAATGTTATTCCAGTGTTTGGTTTGTTTGAGTAATAGAAATGGAATATATGTGTAAAAGACATAACTACCCTTATACAAAATTAATAATAATAATAATAATAATAATAATAATAATAATAATATTATTATTATTATTATTATTATTATTATTATTATTACATACCGAGTAAGATTTATAAATAATATTATATTATTCAATATATATCAATTACAATATTTTAAACCCTCCCAATTAAGCCTTCAATTCGTTTTAGAAGCAATCTCTGCCTTTTCTCACGTAACAGATGCGAGCGATCTCTTCTCACGTACCAGATGCGATCGTTGTCTTCTCACCAAAGCGATCTCGTGCCTGGAGTTCGGCGATCAACGATCAGAAGGTGGGGATGGAATCGTCATCGCTTCGCGAACCTCTAGGACTGGTCTGAACTCTGATCGGTTACCAGCGACTACATCGCAACTTCCTACGTAGCGGCGATTTTACGGCGACCTCAGGCCACGAACAATGGAACAGATTGTGGTAGTGGCTCTAGCACTGTCGAGGCTACACCTTTTGACCTTCGCGAACCAGTTCGATATCCCCTTAACGAAACCTTAGTTCTGGTAGGAGGCAAGGTGGTTGTTGCTGTAGCGGAGTCTCCGTCGTCGATGAATGTTGTTGGTGGTGGATGAGATCTTTCTATGCAGGTGGTCTGGGGACTTTGGGTGATCCAGTAATGGTGCCAGGTGGTCTCAGATTGTGCTGGGGCCTTACATGGTTTGGAGACTCTAGCCAATGCGGTGGTGGTGCCGGGAGTCAACAACTTCAACCCAGTTTTGAGTGTTCGGAGAAAGAATCTGAAGCTTCAAAAGAGATGCAAATACAGAGAGAAAGAGAGAAAGGGTAAAATAGAAAATACAATATAAAATCTATTTCTGAGAACTCAGGAATAGGTTAATACTAGGGAACCCCTAGTAATATCTATTCCCTCTGTAAGGGGAATGCGCCATTCCTAGGAACGTTGTTCCTGGGAATACAAAAAGTTACCAAACAAAGGAATATGCCTATTATTGAGAATGCTATGCCATTCCAAGCCTATTCCACGAACCAAACATGCCATAAGGGTTATGACACGCAAGTGACGCAATATGTGACAACAAGATATTAGTTATTAGTATAAGAAAATCAATAAGAAACTAAATAATAACAAATAAGATGAAGCAGTTTTCAAAAAAAAAAAAAACCAGAAAAAAGAAAAAAGAAAAAAACAAGATGAAGCAATAACCAACTAAACAAATATCACTAACACATACAAACAAGAATTAGGCACGAAATGAGAAAAATATAATAGAACTCAAGTAAGGGATCCTTATCTTCTAGATGCTTCAATAAAGTATGGGACTAGGGAGAATAAGTAACCAAGAAATCAAGCAGGAATGCACTAAGGTATCCTAGTCTACAAGTCACTCTTGTGATCAATAAACAAGGATTAGAACTAGAAATTGTCCTACTCCCGTAATGCATCAACTCCAAATTCATCAAGTATACAAAGTATCAAGAGCCCCTAATTTTTCCTATTTTCATATGAAAAATTTGAGTTTATGTAAGGGGTGGCTCAAATCCTCGACCTGAGTCTCATTGTAACCAAGAATTCTCCAAAAGCATGCTAATGAATGTGTACGTTTGACAAGATATATTTACAACGCCCACCACTACTGAAAATCGCGAAATTTCCGACTACTAAAAAGTGGTCGGAAATGCCCTAAAAGTGGCCACACATAAACACATGAACCCGTTAAAATTCTACCATTATACATTAATCATAAATAAAACATCAAGATAGATAATATAAGTCTAGCTCAAGCTCATAAAATTAACTACTCATAATTCAATAGCATAAAGAACATAAAAGCGCAAGTATAAAGGATAAACATTGCAAAATGAATAGATAAAAGGGATATCAAACTTATATATTGAAATGAGTACGAAATGATGAAATCCAAGCTTCCAAAATGGGAGCACAAGTATATATAAAGCATAAACATTGCAAAATGAATAGATAAAGGGGAAATGAAACTTATATATTGAAATGAGTACGAAATGATGAAATCTAAGTTTTCAAAATGTTAAAGAACCTAATCTAAGCCGAATTTAATCAGGGACTAATCTAGAAAATCAATTGAGTGAGTGAGGGAGAAGTTTAAATAAAGTTAGAAATGTCAATGACAAAATATCAAACAATCATAATAATGTTAAAATACAAAGTATATTATAAATTACAATAGAATGTTTTTAATAGATTATATGATAGTTAGGGTCGAAGCCGAAAATATACTTGAGTGGTGAAAATATTTATGACAAAATATGAAACATAATCAATTAGATAAAATAATTTGAATTACACTACATCATGGTTGAAAAAATCGCTAAGCGCTCCTCAGGCGCTCGGGGAGCGCCTAGAACGCCTAGGCGGGAATTAATCGGCGCCTAGGCGTTAGTGTATTTTTTTTAAATTTTTTTTAAAATAATTTGTTTAAGTATTTTCAATTTTTTAAAGACTAATAATTATAAATTATAATACTTTAATAGTTAATACTAAAATATTAAATATTAACCTAAAAATATCTAGAGCTTGTACAATTTAGGGTTATTATTTCGCTCAAA
The DNA here is from genome assembly GCF_003576645.1 of Ipomoea triloba. Lineage (NCBI taxonomy): Eukaryota > Viridiplantae > Streptophyta > Magnoliopsida > Solanales > Convolvulaceae > Ipomoea > Ipomoea triloba. Next base: position 7,375,804 of record NC_044929.1, read on the forward strand.
ATGATGTTGTTTTGAGTTAAATAACCCATTAAGAAAAGAATAACAATAGTTATTTGACTGACTAGGCGGCCTAGTCAGTGCCTAGGAGGTCAAGTCGGCGCCTAGGAGGCCTAGGTGGTCAACGCCTAAGTGGCCTAGGCGGTGCTTAGGCGGCCTAGGTGGTCGCCTAGTCGGTCAGCCGCCTAGACCACCATTTAAGGTGACACGCTAGGCGGTCGACCGGGGCCTAGCGCCTAGGCGGGGATTAATCGGCGCCTAGGCGGGATTTTTGCAACACTGCACTACATACATAAATACTTTTTAATTTTAATTTCTTTTAGTTAGATCAACTTTAAGTTTTTCTAAATTAATTTGAATACAATGAAATATAATATAAACTTGTATACTACATTAATTACTTTTTAATTTTAATTTCTTTTAGTTAAATCAACTTTAAGTTTTTCTAAATTAATTCGAATACAATGAAGTATAATATAAACTTGTATACTACATTAATTAAATGATTCATAAAAGTTAGACTAAAAAAATATTTAATTTATCTTGTGAAAGGTATGAAAAAGATAAAATAAACGAGAGAAAATAAGAACAAGTGTTGCTAATGAGACTTAAACCTGTGACATAGGTTTTTTTAACATCAAGTTTAAAGTTCAACCAACTAAGCTATTCAAACCATTAATAATTTTAACATAAATATAACTTTTATATAAAATTTAATACTATATATGTATATATTACATACATATATATAAAAGGGTGGGGTGGGGGGAGTGGGGCAGCTGTCCCCACAGTGGCTCCGTCTCTGAATCTAACCTAAAAATATGAAAGGAAATGTGAAAAAATAGTTAGGGTTCGAATCATGGTTGAAAAATCACTAGGCACTCGTAGGTGCCTAGGCTCCCGTGTAATTTTTTTTTTATAAAATTGTTTAAAATTTTTAAGACTTGATAATTACAAACTATTTAATACTTTAATAGTTAATACTAAAATATTAAATATTAATCTATCAAACATTTAAAGTTTGAACAATTTAGGGTTATTTTGCTCAAAACGATATCGTTTTGAGTGAAATAATCCATTTAAAAAAGAAGGGAACAATAGCTAATCGAATGACTAGGTGGCCTAGTCAGCCGCCTAGGCTACCGATTATGGTGATACGCTAGGCAGTCGGCCAACGCCTAGGCGCTGATTAATCGGTGTCTAGGCAAGATTTTTACAACATAGGTTCGAATATGGGTCAAAATCGAGTAGAGATGACTAAAAATGAGTTTAAATGGTGAACAAGGGGCTGCCACATAAGCTAGGACACATGCATGTAGGAGCCCATGTGAAAAACAATAAAAAAATCACTTTGGAGAGTTGTGGTGCATGGGCGCCTTCACGGGCATGAAGCCGCCCATGCATTATCCTCAATAAAATCACTTCCTTGCTGTTTTTGACAATTTTAACATCTAAATTTAGCTTAATGGTCTTTATGAAAGTTGTAACATTTGTGTTTTAATTCTTTCCAATGGTGCAAAATAACATAAATAAGCCATAATTCATCATATGAAATTTGGAACAATTCACGAATAAAATTAATTATATAGGGGGATATGAATAATAAAACACTTAAATAGGTTCAAATATGGGTCAAAATCGAGTAGAAATGACTACTAATAAGCTTAAATGGTGAACAAGGGGCTAGGACATAGGCGTGTAGGCGCTATTGTGAAAAACAGTAAAAAAATAACTTTGGAGAATAGTGGTGCATGGGAACCTTCATAGCTTGATGTTTTTCATTGTTGTTTTTGACAATTTTAACAGTAAAAAAAATCCTTGCTGTTTTTGACAATTTTAACATCAAAATATAGCTTGGTGCAAAATAACATAGCCATAATCCACATGAAATTTGGAACGATTCACGATTTTTTTTTTAAAAATAATTTAAGAAAAATTGTATTTTTCGTCCCTTGTATAATTCGTCCCTAATTGTTAATCATGCACTCTTTTGTCCCTAAGTTATCATTGACGTTGCACTTTTCATCCCTTTACTAACAAAACATTAGGGATGAAATTTGCAACGTTAATCTAACTTATGGATAAAAAGTGAGCACGAAAAATTAATAAAAGGATGAAAAGTGGAACACCAATGATAACTTAGGGGTGAAAAGTGAGCACGACTAATACTTAGAGACAAATTCAACAATTAGAGACGAAAAATGCAATTTTCTCATAATTTATTAAAATTGAGTTTTAAAAAGTTAATAATTAAGACAATAAAATAGTTTAAACAAGAAAAACAAAGTCTAAAAACTGAAAAATGATAATTAAATATTTTATATTATTACTAATATTGGCGGGTCTCTAAATCCTCAGCTTGCTTACTATTATTTCATTAGGAGAACTCTTTCAAAAATATTATTACATACACATGGATATGGCCATATGGGTTTTGATTTTCAATGAATTTTAGATTGAAGCATTATTGAGCCGAGAGGATTTAATTTAATTATATTTCACCCTATAAAAGAGATTGGGGAAGACCGGAAGACACTAATCAGCATCAGCTTGACTAATATTGTGGCGTACAAATAAAGGGCGTGCCCAATTGATGAGAAGAAAAGCACCCTCTTTCATCTTGAGGTGGAAGTGTGACCGTATTCTTCACTACCTCCTAAAATATCTCATTTCTCCTCCCATATGTCCACATACACCCCCTTTAATTCACAAATTTTTGTATAATATCACACGTGAAAATACTGTTTATTAGGACTCTACATAATAGAGTCATACTATAAGTCTCAGTCCTAGTTTACTTATGATTCTCAGTCCTAGTTTACTTATGATTCTCTTGTATATATACTCTTGTATTCCTACAGTTATATTTTGTGAACTCTAATACAAACATAATTGTTCTCATCTGGTATCAGTCGCTAGGGTTTCGTTCTTGTTCCCATGGCTACGAATGACGGCTCTGCCTCTGAGCGGACCGTTTCAGATGTTGCTGTGAGTTCTGCGGCGCCGGCTCCCGTGTCGTCGCTCTCTTCTGCTCATCACTACATTAGCATCAAACTCAACCACCGCAATTTTTTGTTTTGGCGTACTCAGGTTCTCCCGTTTCTACGTGGCCATGATCTCATTGATCTTGTTGATGGATCGTGTCCTTGCCCGGAGGAGTTCCTCCTTGCCGTGTCTGCTGCTACCTCCCGACGCAAAGCGCTGAACGGATAATAAAGAGGCAGAAAGACGGGGAACATGTAAAATATGAGACAACTTAAGAGACCTAGAAGGCGTAGAAATAGAAGCATGACCCACGTTACTAATAAGTAAAGGCGTACCGTCACCAACACGTAAAGTGTCGTTACCACCATATTCTTCAGAAGTAGAGAGGGCAGCTATATCAGGTGTGGCATGATGTGTTGCACCAGTGTCAGGCAACCAGGTAGAGAGCGACGACACGGGAGCCGGCGCCGCAGAACTCACAGCAACATCTGAAACGGTCCGCTCAGAGGCAGAGCCGTCATTCGTAGCCATGGGAACAAGAACGAAACCTAGCGACTGATACCAGATGAGAACAATTATGTTTGTATTAGAGTTCACTGAATATAACTGTAGGAATACAAGAGTATATATACAAGAGAATCATAAGTAAACTAGGACTGAGAATCATAAGTAAACTAGGACTGAGACTTATAGCCTTATAGTATGACTCTATTATGTAGAGTCCTAATAAGAGGACTAGTGTTTGGTATCCACAATGAGTCATATTAAATGCAACTCTCATATGAGGACTAGTGTTTGTATCCACAATGAGTCATATTAAATGCAACTCTCATATTAATCAAATAATTAACTAAGTTACGCTCGTTATGATGAACATCAATTCTTGTGAGCACCAGACACCAATAATAGGGGTGACTACAGTTCAGTTCTGATTCTGAACTGTCATTTCCGATTATGAAATTTGAACTGCCAGTTTGAACCAATTTTTTTATATATAGAATTTTTTTTCTATTTTTAAAATAATTTAAATTGAACAATTATTTATTTTGAAATTTTTTTTTCTAATTTTTTTAACAGTAATATAAAT
>NC_044929.1:7379897-7402002 GCF_003576645.1 Ipomoea triloba
ATAATCAGGTGTTTTTTGAGTTTCACCCTTCCTTCTTTGTTGTGAAGGATATTCGGACCAAGGAAATTCTTTTGCGGGGCAATAGTTCCGGTGGGCTCTATACCTTGCCGGTTCCTTCTGGTTCACCTTCCGCGTTTATTTCTGCTCGTGCTTCGGCGTCTACGTGGCATGATCGTTTGGGTCATCCGCATCAGCGTGTTTTACATCGAGTCTTGGAGTCTTGTTCTGTTAGTGAGTCGAATAAAACTTCTCATACTGTGTGTTCTGCGTGTCAAATGGGTAAATCTGCACGTTTCCCATTGCCACGTGTTGTCTCTGTTAGTTCGAATGTGCTAGATTTAGTTTATACGGACATTTGGGGCCCTGCTCCTGTACTCTCTTCTGAGGGTTATCGTTATTTTGTTTTATTTGTGGATGACTTTTCTCGTTATACTTGGTATTTTCCTATGAAATTAAAGTCAGATATATATTCTGTTTTTGAGCGTTTTCGATGTTTAGTTGAACGTGCCTTCAATCGTAAAATCAAAGCTGTTCAATCTGATTTAGGGGCTGAGTATAAAAAGTTACATTCTGTTTTTGTTCAGCTTGGTATTAGTCACAGGCAATCTTGTGCGTACACACACGAACAGAATGGTCGTGTGGAACGGAAGCACAGGCATGTGGTTGAAACCGGGCTAGCACTTATGGCTCGTGCCTCTGTGCCGTCTCGGTTCTGGCATTTTGCTTTTGAGGCTGCTGTTTTCCTTATTAACAAAATGCCCTCACATACTCTCCATAACTCTAGTCCTCATGTCTTAGTGCACAGATCTCAGCCATCATATTCCTTTCTTCGTGTCTTTGGCTGTCTGTGCTATCCGCACTTACGGCCATATAATCGTCATAAACTGTCTTACAGGTCTTCTCCATGTGTCTTTCTGGGCTATCCTGATTCGTTTCGGGGTTATAGGTGCATGGACCTGCGTACTAATAAAGTTTTTGTGTGCCGTCATGTGCGGTTTGATGAAGCTGTGTTTCCTTTTGGTGCTAAGTCTGTTTTGCAGGCTCCATCAGAATCTATTGCACGACCTTGGGCTGAATCTGTTTTTCATCCTGTGGCTGATCCATCTGTGGTAGCTCCCTCGCCTCCTGCTGATGTGGCTCAGAAGAGGCCTCGTGGTCGGCCACGTGGTCGTACTGTGCGTCCCACGGAGAGGTCTCACTCCATGGTCACTAGGAGTCGGTCTGTGGCTCCGGTTGCGGGTTTGACTGTGCAAGTTTCCTCTGTTGATCCTACTTGTTATACTCAGGCAGTCAAACACTCTGAATGGAGGGAGGCAATGGATCAGGAGTTCAATGCCTTGTTGCAGAATCAGACATGGTGCTTGGTTCCTCCCACTGCGTCTATGAATATTATTGGCTGCAAGTGGGTGTTTCGCACGAAAAGGAAGGCTGATGGATCTGTTGAGCGCTACAAGGCCAGGCTCGTGGCTAAAGGGTTTAATCAGGTCCCGGGTCAAGATTTCTTTGACACTTTCAGCCCGGTGGTTAAACCTACTACAGTCAGGTTGTTGCTCTCTCTTGCTCTTTCTTCTGGTTGGCTAGTCAGGCAATTGGATGTGCATAATGCATTCCTTAATGGTAATCTTACAGAAACTGTTTACATGCGTCAGCCTCCGGGGTATGTTGATTCTCAGCACCCTGATCATGTTTGCTTGTTGAAACGCTCCCTGTATGGTTTGAAGCAGGCTCCCCGGGCTTGGTTCACTCGTTTGCACACTTTTCTGTTATCTGCTGGTTTTAATGCCTCTAAAACTGATGTTTCGTTATTTTATTATTCTCGTGGATCGGCTACTGTTTACCTGCTTGTTTATGTGGATGATATTCTTGTTATGAGCAATGAGCATGGTGCATTGGAGGCTTTGCTCTCCAAGCTCTCTAGTACTTTCAAGATTAGAGATCTTGGTGTGCCTGGGTTTTTCCTTGGGATTGAAACAGTCAAGTGTGCAGATGGAGTGTTGCTTTCTCAGCGCAGGTATATGACTGACATACTTAAACGAGCTGGTATGACAGACTGCAAACCTGTGTCTACACCTACTACGACTTCAAAGACAATATCTACCTGTACAGATCCATATGATGATCCCACGCAATACCGGAGCATTGCAGGTGCACTACAGTACCTAACTATCACGAGACCAGATTTATCCTTTGCAGTTAATCTGCTTTGTCAGCACATGCATGCTCCAACCACTGCACATTGGGAACAACTGAAACGTGTGTTAAGGTATGTTAAAGGTACTATGTCTTTGGGTCTGCGATTGAGAAAGTCAAGTTCAGGTGAGCTTCATGCATTCTCGGATTCTGACTGGGCTGGTTGTCCTACGGATAGAAAGTCTACTAGTGGGCATGCTGTGTTTCTTGGAACCAATCTAGTGTCCTGGGTATGCAAGAAACAAAGGACTGTTGCTCGATCTTCTACTGAAGCAGAGTACAAGGCTCTTGCAGATGTATGTGCTGAAGTTCTGTGGATCCTCTCTTTGCTGCGAGAAATAGGAATTTCACCTCTTCTAGTGCCCAAACTTTGGTGTGACAATCTTGGAGCTACTTATATGTGTGCTAATCCTATTTTTCATGCTCGCACAAAGCATGTCGAAATTGATTATCACTTTGTGAGAGACAGGGTGGCTGCAGGAGACATTCAGGTGCACTTTATTTCTACTAAGGATCAGCTAGCTGATATTTTCACCAAGTCACTCGCAGGTCCCCGGTTCTGCTTCTTACGTGACAAGCTACAGGTTACTTCCGTACCATCCGCTTGAGGGGGAGTATTAGGACTCTACATAATAGAGTCATACTATAAGTCTCAGTCCTAGTTTACTTATGATTCTCAGTCCTAGTTTACTTATGATTCTCTTGTATATATACTCTTGTATTCCTACAGTTATATTTTGTGAACTCTAATACAAACATAATTGTTCTCATCCTGTTTACTAGAAACAAAATATAATTGAAGAGTTTTTAATTAAGTAGCCTCAAAAGGTCTTTCTAGTTGGCAATCCACCATGATGGTTTGCAACTTGACTTTCGTGTTTTTAGCTAACTCTAAAAGCATTCTCAATTGTATACAAAGAATATCAAGTTTTTTTTTGGCCAAATAAAAAAGAATGAAGAAGAAAGTGGGAAAAATAAAAACAAAAAAATTGGTGTGAAACGTGATGGGCAATGTTGGTGCATGGCAGTATGTTTCTTTAAAAATTATTATTCTCTCTTCTCTTCTAATAACTCATTTTTTTTGTGATGAGAAAAAATCTCCACAAAAAAATAGAATTAATGATCGTTTAGTCTCTTGATTATGTCGTAATTACCAAATTGGTAATCGACTATCAATTTTGGTCAATTAAATCCTCAACTATTGATTTTGTAACCAATTTCGTCCTCCGTCAAATTGATTGAGGACTAATTTGGTAATTACGAAGGACCAAATCCGTTACGAAATCAATAATTGAGAATTTAATTGATCAAAATTAATAATTGAGGACCAATTTGATAATTACGACATAGTTGAGGGTCCAAAACTGTCATTAATTCCAAAATAAATTATTATTTGCCATGCTCTAAGGGCTCATAATATTCCCCAATTATTAAAAAAAAAAAAACCAATTTAATTATCCTTAAAAAAAAGTCCCACAAGTTTATAATTTTGTGCAATTAAAGCCTACTAATATAACACCCGAATAATAACATATATTGAATAGGAAAAAAATTATTATTTGCCATGCTCTAAGCGTGTTTACATGTGATATAGTTGGCGTGGTTGTAGATTCATGTAACAGTTTACTTTTAGTTCATCTCCATTCTCTCTCCCGTACTTGTTTTAAGTGCACCGAATGAGCATTGATGTTATTGGTAATCAACTAATGATGCTCAACTTAAGTTAGAAAGAAGTCTGATCTTTGTTTTCAAAAAAAAAAAAAAAGTCTGATATTTTGAATTGACTAATGACAAAACGTGAGGTGAACTGTTTTAGGGGTTAAATTTGACGGGTCTACCCTTCCTTCCATGCACAATCACACGCAAAGAAATGCATGCAAAATAACACACGTTATATATGGGTCTACCACACATACACTATATGTATGTATGTATTTATCCAGGTGGTGGGAATAGCCACACATATCTGTCCCCAGTCGACTACTGCCACGTAATCACTTTGCTTTCCATACAAACTCTCTTCTTCTTCTTCAATGCCTGCCTTTAAAAAGCCTGCCTGCCGGAGACTGCATATATACTCAACAATTCAGTCTGTTCATTCCCTCAATCTGTGTAGTTTGGAATTCTACTGAAAGGACAAAGAAAGAAGTAGGACAGGCATTATATATTATTTCATTTTTCAGCTCGACGAGTTAACAGTAATCATGGCGGCGACAAAAGGAGGAGGAGATGCATCACCGTCGTCGTCCGTTAAGGATAACAGGTGCAGCGCGGTTGTCAGCTCACCCAGAGCACACAAGGCGGCGGTGATGGAGTGTGATTCTCCGGTGGCTTCCACCAGAGATGTGCCGGAGAAGGAGCATTCCGGGCGGGAGAAGCTGAAGAGGCACTGGACGGAAGTGGCGGGGAGGGTTTTGGTGCCGGAAAAATGGGGTCAGGAGGGTTTGCTTAGGGAATGGATGGATTATTCTTCTTTTGATGCTTTGTTGGCTCCCAAGGGATTGTTGTCAGCTCGAGAAGATCTAATGTCGCAAGCTAAACGAACTTGTTCAAGCTTTTTCAAGTCTCAATAAATATAATATGACTATCAAATATCAAGATGATATACATGGAATGCTAATTTTCTCTATTATATATTATACCCTTCATTTAGATGAACAAGTGTTTGTTCTTGTCATCTTGTGTAATGGCTTGTATGCACATAGCTTATGACTTGTTCATTTGTGTTTCTAGCTTGTGGTAGGTAGTTAGAAACAATAGTATGATTATCAAATCTACCTACTATTTGAAATTAAAAATTTTTAAAAATCGCTAATTACGAAATGACTGGTCTTAACGTAACACTTTAGACTGCAACCTAAATTCATCTATGTATATATGAAAATAGTATGAACAATGTGAGAAAAGATCCCTCAATTAGCTCTCAATTCATCTCTTTTATTAAGTGACCTTAGACCATTTAGAGAGAGGAGAGAGCATGGCTTCTTCAGCCTTCTTTAGAGAGAGAGTCAAGAGAGGAAAAAGCCCCCCTAAATGAACAGTTAAGGCCGTTTATATAAGCCTAGAAGTTAACCCGGGCCGTTTATATAGGCCTAGAAGTTAACCCGAACCGTTTGACCTCAACCCGACTAGAGAAACCCAACTAGAGAAATGAGAGCGTGAACATATCAGGAGATAGAACCAGGGAATATTCCCTACCAGTAACCCTTTAAACTGCAATGACAAAATGCTAGATTTAATCCTCTAGACTGATATTTGAGTTATGGTATGTCAGACTTGGCCCTCAGGGCTTCTACCAACACAAACAACTACCTGGTATGTTTCTTAGCTAAAGGGTAAGTTGCAAATCTAAAAAGATGCAGACAAGGCAAGAGAAAAACAAAGATCAAATGAGCAGCTGAACTGCAGAAACAGGCAGTGTATGTTTTGATAGTTTTGGAAAAATTAATTTGAGTAATTATTGTGTACTATGATTGTGAATCCAAAACATTCTAAGGAGAAACAAAAAAATAAATCAGTCTCATGGCTTGCATGGCACAAGAATACAATGTTTATTAAACTCTCAATGTGAAATTTGCTTCCTTCTGGTTCAGATGAGCAGCTGAATTCATTCTGTTGGTCTCTGTCCCAAAACCGGAATATCTTCATACCGCTTCTGCATTTGATAGGTGAGAAAATTTGAGTTACAAATTTGTGCAAGGTAATTGAGATCTCATTAAACAGGAAGCACAATGAAACTTTTAGCCTCAAAAAATATGTTGAAAAATGTTGATGTGCATTTCCCAAACATGAATGGCCTTTTTTAATCTAAGGAAACCAAAATGAAAATGGAAGCCAAGTAGCTTGTAGCTCAATGACACCTTTGTGGCTCTTCCAAATGGGAGGTCACAGGTTTGTCAAACCCCAATGGAGGCATTGACTCTTTGTGCTTCAATAGGTTGACAAAATATGTATAGACAAATACTACATTGTGATAGAGTCGGTAGTACTAAAAAGAAATGGAAATGGAAAGTGACTTGACCACCTGCATTTCAAGCAATAAATACAGTAAAATTGAATAATCCACATTTCAAATTTCTTTGTGGAAATTAAAGACAAAAAGTATTATCAAACCTAGCTAAAAGAATTAGATCTACTTAGATCTACCCTTCAACAATTTTAAAAGTTGCATATGCATGTTATTAATGTCTCAACCACCCACTTTAGACTTTAGCAGTGTATTAACTTTAATTGTTTTGGATGTGGCTGTGTAGCACAGACTGCTAGAGTGGGTTGGTCACATGGCCAGGTTACAGGTTACGAATTGGAAGATACAGTGGCTTGAAATCTTGTAATCATGTAATGTGACAATATGCTAAATACAAAGCTCGAAACATTGTAATCATGTAATGTGACAATATGCTAATTACAAAGTTCGAAACATTGTAATCATGTAATGTGACAATATGCTAATTACAAAGTTTGAGAGTAAAACTGTAAAAGTGAGATAGGGTAATATAGAATTACTAATAGAGATAGAATAACATTTATAGAAGACAAAAGCAGAACCAAGAGATATATGGAATCAAGATTGAGAGCTATGATTCTTCCCCACTATGACAATCATGAATGATCACAAGTTTAGTTTTGCAGAGAAGAATCAACATAAAATCAAAGTCAAACCATGAGATTGTTTCTTGAGACAAACCAATGGTAAAATAGCTTCATGTAATCAAGTAGAGGCAAGTATTCGCAAAGGTCTAAAAACTTGCTGAATCTTCCACCAATGCTACCTCTCATACACAGTTAATCAACAGAAGACGAGAATAAGACTATCGAATGTATGGCCCTTACTGATGTCATTACTACAGCTCAATTAAAACGAAAAAACCCATTTCTGTTACAAACATAGCAAGCTCAATTTGAGTATGCATCACTTTGCAAGACAGAATTGGCATAAATCTAGAGACTCCAATGAGAGCATAAAGTGTGCATGCAATGCTAAAACAAGAAGCCTCCACCATCTATGTACAGTCTAATCAGTTTTACTGTGAAAGTTCCCTACTTTAATTTACACTAATATATCACAACTATCAATACCAGAGTGAGGCAATGAACTTAATGAGTCACACTACCAATGAACCATGTTTTCAAGGTATATGAGAAACGAGTCTGATCTAATGAGCATAAGTGCAAGACAATCAATGGAAGAACAAAAACGGTACATTATTATACACCCTAAACCAATTACCAAAGACACAGAGGAACATGGCATGTAAACAGAAAACTCTCTGCTTCTAACAAATAAACCTCTTATTTGCTTTTCCTTTATTTTGTGTACAATACAAAGCAATACCAATCAGTACCATGAAACCATAAAGATTTACAACAAAAACACATTAACCATGGCAGAAAAAAAAGTTCCAATTTTTCTATTAGCAGTTCAACATGAACATATCAATCTTCAAACCTATTTTCACTCCGAAAAGGAAATCAAACCTCCAATTATAGATAAGTATGCAACCGGTTTAACGAAACATAATACTTATAAAGCAGGCGAATAACATACCCCAACATTGTTGTTCTCCCAAATCTTCTTAACACCATAATCCACAGCCTGCAATAACGATTTAGAGAAACTAAAGAATCAACAATCAGCCCTATCAATTAGAAATAAATCACATCGAAATCGCATGATTTCATTCAGATCCAGACGACGCCAAATCTAATGTACAGGGACTGACCCGTTCGCCGAGGAAAGCGCCGGCGATGACGAAGGTGACATAGACGGAGTTGCGGCGCATAATGACTCTGTAGAGGCCTTCGAAAAGGCCGCCGCCGCTTCTCCTAGCCGCTGTGGAGGGTTCCATCGGAATCTCTGCTTCGCGTTACTCTTTCTTCGACTTTCTGCTCCGTGGAAAAGTCTCAATCTCAAGAGAAATGGAGAAAATGCGACTGCCTCTGGCTGCGGACTTCGATTCAAAGAAAGGAGGATTATAGATTTATAATATTCCCCAATTATTAATAAAAACCAATTTAACAATCCTTTAAAAAATAATAATAAAAACCAAAAAAAAAACCAATTTAATTATCCTTTAAAAAAAAATCCCACAAGCTTATAATTTTGTGCAATTAAATTCGAGTAATATGTCACCCTTACCATGCCCGAATAATAATATATATTTAATAATTATATTTGGGTCGTACTTGTGTAAGATTGTCTTACAAATTATCATTTATGAGAGAGGTTGAATCGAATTGGCACAATATGAACACGTAATACTTTTACTAAAATATGTAATATTAATAGGAAATAAAATATTTATTTATTTTTTTTTGAAACCAAATATTTATTACTTATAAGGGAAATTGTAACCAATGGACTTCAAGTGCGTGCACATCACCAATGGCTCTCATCACAAGAGATGGAAGGTTCATTAGTTTTTGGATCTGCACATTACCAACTGCTCTCATCACAAGAGATGGAATGTTCATTAGCTTTTGAAAAATCAATATATTTTTCATATAATTTTACCTTTTGTATTCCTTAATTCTTGTACATACATATCTTAAGATCTTTGCAGATTGCTTTTCACACACACACACACACACACACACACACACACACATATATATATATATATATATATATATATATATATTCCTTCATTCCCTTGTTTGTATAGCAGAGTACAATATGCAATAAAATAAAGGCAAAAACTTGTGTGATACCGTCTCATCATGAGACGAGTCGGGTCGGGTCGGGTCGGGATGCAAATATAACACTTATATGCGCAAATGTTATATTTATTTGCTCAAATGCAATACTAATCAGGAATAAAATTTTTGTTACTTATAAGGGTAAACGTAATACTTTTGGAAAAATACAATACTTTTACATTTCGATTTAAAAGTATTAAATTTTTCCTCAAAAGTATTATAAATCCTTATAAGTAAGGGACACTTGTCAACATTACTTATTATGAAAAATGTATTACTTTTTCTCTTATAAATAACAAAAATTGTATTCTTAATTAGTGTTATATTTGAGCATATAAGTATGACATTTGCATGGTGCTTTGACCCGACTCGACTCGTCTCACGAATAAGGATCCGTGAGACGGTCTCACACAAGTGTGACCCTAAAATAAATCTCATCTTCATCACCATGTTCTGTCTCATCCTTGCGTATAGCAAGTAGATTGCCGGCAACCTTTTCCTTTTCATCACACTTTTGAGGACAAATGTAATACTTTTACATTTTGATGTAAAAGTATTATGGAGTACATTTTTCATCAAAAGTATTATATTTTCACTTATAAGTAATGTTGACAAGTGTTTGTTACTTATAAGGGAAAACTAGTTATCACACGCACGTTGCGCGATTAAAGCAATGTCAATGTGTATTTTTAAATTAGTGTCCCTTAATTGAGTATTCCATCTAAGAAATTATGTTGTTGTACTTGTAGCCTCTCGCAAAAAATATGGAGCAAATATATAATCTCATCCTCTAAAATCTCTAGTAAATCATTAAGGCACTGAAATCCAATTGCAAAAATCGAGATCAGCACACATTACATAAATAGCAACTATATAATTTATCATTTGTACTCCATATATCATTACCTAATAAAGTTAGCTTTGAAAATATAGAGAATATAGGGGTTTTTCGATATAAAATCTTTGACAAATGTAGCCAAACTGAAACATAGTAGCACATGGATAAAATATCAGAAAATAGATGCATTTGTTAGATATAGTGAGATACAAGAAGAAATTTGTAAGTTGTAAGAAAACAATTATCCAATAATAATAATAATAATAATAATAATAATAACAAGAGTTAATTACACTTTTGGTCCTGTGACTATAGGGGTCATGTTAATTTCAGTGCTCGACTTTAAAAACTAACAATTTATTCCTGTAACTATGCAATTTTTAACACATTTGGTCCACCCGGTCAAATTGTCGGCCAATTTTCGCCGGAAAGTTGTAATCCATTTTAATTTGTTTAATAAGGGGGTAAATTGGTCATTCCATCTTCCTTCCTCTTCCCTTTTCTTCGTTCTTTCTTCTTCGTTCTCCGCCGGTGAGCTTCAAGGTGGAAATGAAACATGAGTCACTGCTCTTCAAAACCAAACACTTCAAATTTGCCAATGACAAATTCTTGAAGATTTTAGACGATGACTGCCACCTGTGCAATCACCAATATTATAAACAAAGCACATTCTTTGAATTAAGGTTTATATAATATTATAAACAAAGCACATTCTTTGAATTAAGGTTTATATGCAGAGTTATATATGATTTATGGTTTGATTAATTTGTGTATTTTCTTGAGGCATATGATTTATGGTTTGATTAATTTGTGTATTTTCTTGAGGCTGTGATGATGTATTCACTCTTCACCTCCTTTTCCACCAACATAATCGTAAATTTTCGAAGAAGTTAAGTCAGCTTGGAATCCATTAATGGGGGCAAATCTCTACTGTTTCAACTGCTCACGGCGCCCAGAACACTGGTTGTAGTTGCAACGGCGGAGGGGGACCAGTGGACGCTGGTTCTTCAAGTAGTGCCTAAACGTGTTCCAGTCGGGGTGCTTTTGCGCAAGCCAATGACTGCCACCTGCGCAATCACTAATATTATAAACAAAGCACATTCTTTGAATTAAGGTTTATATAATATTATAAACAAAGCACATTCTTTGAATTAAGGTTTATATGCAGAGTTATATATGATTTATGGTTTGATTAATTTGTGTATTTTCTTGAGGCATATGATTTATGGTTTGATTAATTTGTGTATTTTCTTGAGGCTGTGATGATGTATTCACTCTTCACCTCCTTTTCCACCAACATAATCGTAAATTTTTGAAGAAGTTAAGTCAGCTTGGGATCCATTAATGGGGGCAAATCTCTACTGTTTCATCTGCTCACGGCGCCCAGAACACTGGTTGTAGTTGCAACGGCGGAGGGGGACCGGCGAACGCTGGTTCTTCAAGTAGTGCCTAGCGCGGTGCTTTTGCACCTCGTAGAGGCTGAGTTGAACTGGCGGGGGAGGAGGAGCTTCTCTTGTACAACTTGGACCCTTCTGTCTTGGGATGTATGCCGTCCCAGAAGGGCTTGGCGGCGAAGACGAATCTGAACTGGAGGGTTAGAGGCATTCTTAGAAGTTTCCGATGAGCAACCTACTTAGGCATTCTTAGCAGTTTCCGGAGAAGATGGATTTGCACTATAATGAAAGTGCTATCTCAAGTGCCAAATAATGTCAGTGAAACCATCAAATGGGTAACATATGGCCCTACTATGCTTGTGAGTTGTTATGAAGGTTATGACATAAATGGATATACATTTTACACTAAGCAACAAGATAATAAGAGTGTAGTGCAAAATAGTGGGGTTACATTAATAACAATATCAAAATATTATTCAAGTGCTAAAAATACTAAACTGATTGATGCTGTTATGCCTTACTATGGTGTGATTGAAGAAATTTGGGAAAACTTGATTACAACATATTTAAAATTCCTTTATTCTGATGTAGTTGGGTTGATAATAGAAGAGGAGTTCGGATATATGTACATATGTATATATATACATATATATATGTATATATACATATATATATATACATATGTATATATATACATATGTATACATATGTACATATATATATATACATATGTATACATATGTATATATATGGGGGCCATGAAGTGAGAACCCCTAATTAGGTAGGAACATAGGAACTCATCCTAGCCCTCAAGATTAAATCAACCAATGGTCCAGATCAATTAGACAGTTATTAAGATATGAATAATAGAAACGAATAAAAAGGCTACTAATGTCATTACGCCAAGGTTTGAAATATAATGTAATATAAAATTCGAATTCATTCCAAGATATTAGGAAAAAGAGCAAGTAGGATTCTACGTTGAATAAGATTACACCTGTGTTCCTGCGCCAAATCCCCATTCCGATCGGAAGTCGCAAAACTACGGCCGCCCTGTGCACCAAGAAGAAAACATCATCAAACCACACAAAGATTTTGATTCTGAAAGAATGGCAAGCAACGACTACGAAGGTAAAAGCAATATTTGAATTATGAACCGATTATGAATACGAGAGACGAATTCAACGCAATCCATAGTGATGGGTTGTGCAACCAACAGATGTTAAAACTCCCATTCCGATATGAATGACGGCACTGCGGCCCTGATGTTGAGACGCCATGCCTTACTGGGCGATCCAGTTTGGTGTGCACTAGGGTATTGCCTAGAATGACACACACTGCAGCACTGAAGTGCACGACGTGGTCATGAACAGACTTCGTTGTGTGCACATGCGCTTGGCCGTTAGTGCATCGCAGTTTCTACGTTTCTGAGATTACACTGTGTGCACATACGCAAATCAGAATGTGCCACAGTACACTGATACGCCATTCTAACGTGCGGTTGGGGTCAGTGATTGTGCCTATGTGACACTAGGCCTGCGCCGTGTGCACGTAGGGTATACAGTCTGTGCCAATCTGGATTACCTGCACTTTAAAGCTAATAGTTTTCCAACATTCCACAGGGGAAGCAAGCTCGCCCAGGAGTTCACCCGCGTGTATGATGAATATTTCTCCAGGCTCAACAAAATACTGGACTCCTGACTGTGAGCAGTCCAAAAAGGCTTACGTGGGACAACGGTTCTCTACTTTGGAAGCAGGGATCACATTCTACACAGCGTATGTAACTATTACTGGATTTGATGTGCGGCGTGCAACCGAGAAAAAGGATCGACAAGGTAAAATCACATGGAAGTACGTGTTGTGTTCGCGTGCGGGCTTCAAAATCCCTACTGGTGGAGCTACAATCACAGATTTTGGAAATTTCAAACGAGATATAATGGCATATATAGAAGGCGCAGATGCCCAACTAGTGATTGACGCATACATGGCAAAGAAAAACATATGTACTGACTACTACTTTGCCCACGACGTTGATGAGCTTGACCAATTATGTCGAATATTTTGGGCGGACTCTCAGGCACAACAGAATTACAAGCTATTTGGTGATATTATGTCCTTTGACGCCACATACAATACAAACAGGTAAACACCACACACTAATGCAATGTCCTATGCACATGGCGATTCCACAGTAGGTACACACGGGCAGAGGTAAGTGTGCACGCAGACTGCCAGTCTGATAGGCTAATCTGTATGCTGTGCCATTCAGTTACATAGAAAGTGCCTCTACGCAGGGATTATGCCATTTTGCAATTTCCCTCTACAACACCCTACTAACCAATGCTTCCATACATACCATATGCACACTACAGGTACAAGCTGGTCTTTGTGCCATTCACTGGAGTGGACCACCACAAAAAAAGTGTGACATTCGCAGCAGGACTAATTGCTAGAGAAGATGTGGACTCCTATTGTTGGCTATTAGAACAGTTCAAGAATGCAATGGGTAATGTTCCTGCATGCACAGTTACCGACCAGGACCCCGCAATGAAAGTCGCAGTAGCACGAGTTTTTTATACAACCCAGCACAGATTTTGCATGTGGCACATCATGACGAAAGTTAGCGAAAAGGCAGGACAAACACTAGTGAAGAGTGAAGATTTCCTTAAAGACTTAAACAACGTGGTGTGGGATGAGACACAAACAACTAGGGAGTTTGAAGAAGCTTGGCAAACAGTAATGGAGAAACATGATTTGGTGGAGCATCAATGGTTTAAACACATGTTTGAGATACATGAACATTGGATACCAGCATACTTCAACAATGTGTTCATGGGTGGCTTGATCCGAACAACTTCAAGATCAGAGTCAGTGAACAGCGTATTCAGCAACTGCACTTCCCCATATCTTAGTCTGACGAAGTTCTTCGTACGGTTTGAGAAAGCAATAGACAAGCAACGTCACACCCAAGCCCAACTAAACACAAACTGCGAGGGAAAATTCCCAGAGTTGAAAACCCCTTTAGCATTTGAAAAGCAAGCAGCCACAACATATACCACTGCAGTGTTTTATGATGTCCAGAAGGAGATATTAGAAGGGTGCTTCTCATCGCAAGTATTAAATGAAATAGGGAATGGGTGCACACGCACATTTGTTATAGAGGACAGGACCAAGAGCAAATATACAGTGGATTATAATTCTGCTATGGGAACAGTACAGTGCACGTGCAAAATGTTCCATAGGATTGGGCTACTATGCAGGCATGTGTTCTTGGCATTTAAGGATGTCCATTTGGAAAGGATACCAGGACAGTACATACTAGCACGGTGGTCACGCAAAACATCTTCACCCCATGCATGGCTTTTAGCGGACACCGAATTGGAGAATCCCACAGAAGCGGTTGGAGGGAATTCAAGAATGGCTACTATATTTGACGAGTTCTTCAAGTGTGTTGGGGTTGCGTCTAGAAACAACGACAGAATAACAGAGTTGGCACAAGTACTCCATCAGCACAGAGAAAATTGTATGAGAACCCTGCCCCAAGAGCAACCTACAGCAGCAAAGAGCGATCTCATACGTAGTTTATGTGGGTCAACCTCATCAACAACCATCGAAGTCCAACCCCCTGCAATTTCAAAGAACAAAGGATCTAGGAAGCGTTTGAAATCAGCAAAGGAAATTGCATCCGAACAAGCTGCCAAAGGGAAACGAAAGTGTCGGACTTGCTTAAAATAAGGGCACCATGACAGTCGCAACTGCATGCTCCGCCCAAAAACCAAGAACCCCCAATCTGAAAAGCAAGACTAAAATAAAGGCACACACGCACTACACTATGCCCCTCGGAATAGGACTGTGTGCTTGACAGAGCAACTGCTGTATAGATTGAAATAGTTTCAAATATTTTATTCGTGTATGAATAATTCAACTCTAGTTACTTTATTTAGATACATATATGTGGTGCTTTCTCAGGAAAAACCCAATTTGTTCATGACATGTGTTCATAGCTGATCAACCAGAATGGTGTGTGCACGAGTTTTTAAAACAGTGTGCCATTAAGAGTTTTACAGCAATAGACATAAAAAAATGCAGACTGTGCACACACAGTGCCATGTAGTTGCGTGAGCATGTATGTGCAGACCTGTGTGTGCACGACTGGTTAAAAGAGTGTGCCATTAAGAGGATCACAGCAATGGACATATAAAAAAAATGCAGACAGTGCACACACAGTGCCAGGTAGTTGCGTGCAGATGTGTGTGGAAATACGGTTTGGTGTGGGCTAACATAGGCATGGAAAACGATAGTGAATTACATGTTCGCCAAGTATATGTGATGGGCTGTCTTGGGGAGAATCCAACCGGTTCATTACATGTGTTCATAGCTGATCAAGCAGAACGGTGTGTGCACGCGTGGTTACCAGAGTGTGCCATTTAGAGTTTCACAGCACCATGCATATAAAAAAATGCAGACAGTGCACACACAGAGCCAGATAGTTGCGTGAGCACATATGTGTAGACGTGTGTGCAACCAAACAACCAATCACAAAGCATGCAAAGCAACCTTTATTATGGGAAAACTGTGCCGAAATCAATAAATACCATAGGTTCAGAATATCACAATTGTAATACAAGACGGTTCCAAAAAAAAAAGAACGAATTAACTAAAATTTAGACGACCCAGCTACAAAAAACCAATGTGAACTAGCTTCGACCAACGGCGTCACGGAAATCTACCGCACATCTAATATTGTTGGAATGGTGAACGTTTAACTCAGCCGCCAAAATTTGACGCATATAATTCACCCAAAATGATTCAAGGCCCTTTCTATCACCCTTGCGCAGACCACAGTCCCATGACTTCACTGATTGCCCTAAAAAGGTCTCCATGTGCCGCATTGCAAAGACTCCACAATCCACTTTTTTATCGACATCACGCTAATGCATCTGCATTCTCCTAGGGGTAATCCTCCGTACAGCAAACCCAGACCGTTCATCAACCATATCATCAAGGAACACAGATACAAAATCCCTCTGACAGAGTGCACAAAGCATTGAAATTAAAATGACCCACAAACACTTTATTACTGACCACAAAACAGGATAGCAAAAAAATACACACAGACTGAGCATTTAGGAGTATTAGTGTGTGCCAAACAGGGTAAGCGTACAATAAACCAGCGCTCAAGTATAGACAACGTGCACATAGATGTTGAGGCAAGTGCCAAACAGAGGAAAGAAAATATGGCAACAAATCAATGGCCTATAGAATAACATACCAACACCTCCAGAGTGCCTCCGTACTTGGCCACATTAGTCATAGTCACAGAGATGTTGTCTATTATGTCAATCCGTTTTCGAACCATGTCAAAACTAATAACATAATAATGCTCATTATGAAGAATGGGGAAAATGAACTGCACATGAGAAAAAGGAGTTAACACCCAC
The DNA here is from genome assembly GCF_003576645.1 of Ipomoea triloba. NCBI lineage: Eukaryota > Viridiplantae > Streptophyta > Magnoliopsida > Solanales > Convolvulaceae > Ipomoea > Ipomoea triloba. The sequence continues at coordinate 7,396,460 of NC_044929.1, forward strand.
CCATAATGAAAACAAAAAAGCAAAAAGCAGGACAAAAATAAATATCCATGTAACTCGCAAAGAGAACACCAACACAAGAACTTGTAGATACCCAAGATATTACTGTACATTCCAATATTTACACATACCATGTTAATGTTGCACCATTCACCATAAGGAGACAACTTTAAACCACCCTCCATACTCTTTGAGAACCACTCAAGGCGGCGTGCGCGTGGCTGAGACCGACACACCACATTATTGAGCTGCACACAAACAAACGATGACATTAAAACCAGCCCTACCCCCACGTTAAGTTCTCTAAAATAAAGAATCACAACAATGGATGTGAAGGTACTGTTGTTTCAATCGACGCAAAAAATCTGCTAGGGACCCCAGCCGTTCTAGATAACTCCCTAACATTCAGAATACACGACCAAACATCAATTACAGCCACCCGCAACTAGGACCCTATCTTCAAGGACAACAAATCGTCGCGTGTAGCAGCCCAGCCGTTGTAATTGAATAATTCCTCGTGCCTGAAATTCAAAACCAAACTACACGTGAGTTACCCCACCACTGAAATAGTTGCCAAGAAAGAGGGGGAAAAGAAACACATACACGTGAGCATGGCGGTTGTCTACAATCCAACTGTAAAAATCATGCTCCTCAGGAGTTGGGGGCAAATATCTAGACATCAAACTAGTACCACCTTGGACTAAGCCCCCATCGCCCTGAGGGTGCATCATCTTGAACGGCGCGGCCAAAGCAGGCGCACGTAATTGAGAAGAAGGGACCTCAGCTCGCGGCAAAATAGGCTACATACACATATTAATCGACACCAACTACACAAATATGACATGCAAAACAAATGGGAAAAAAAGGAACAATACCTCTTTTGGGATGACAAATTGCGGATCACACACCATTGGATAAACATCCTCACCAATAACACCAACTCCAGGCCGAACAATGACCTCCCTAACCACATTTTGGATTACAGTGGCAGGTTGCAGTGGTGTGTTGCACGGAGACTAAATAACACAATACAGAGAACAAATTAGATTTAGACGCATGTGCACAAACAGAGAGAGAGTAGTGCACGCATGCACGTTAGAAATAGCATGTGCAACCCATGTGTAACGTGTGTGCAAGTGTGCATATACAACAAACAGCACTAGAACACATGGCAGAATCCTGAGTAGGCATGCTATGACCTGTGGTGAGAGGACCAAAACGAAGCAGCAGACGAGACGCAGCCAACACCTGCACTAGATTATCCGCCTGCACATCTAACCCAGGGCTAGAAGCCTCGCGTAATACCTGCAACAACTCACGAATCGACATGGCCGCGGCCTTTGCCTTCTCAATCACCCGATCAATCAACGGCTGCACCCCCCACACTAAAAACAAAGCCAAGTTACCACAAAAAGGATAAAGAGAACAACAAAAAAACGACTAAATCAGCGTGATAGAATATGAAATCAGAAACACAGACTGTAAAACAACACCTTGAAACTAGAATGCACGCGGCAATAGCCACGACTGCACACTAGGGAAAGTGGGAGTCGCAACACACCACAAATGCACACACAATTGTACTGAAATGCCTAAATAGTGAATTCTGCATAGTTAATTACGAAGTAAAATGTATAGTCCAAAACAGTAAAACACCACATATAACCTAAAATGCACACGACAATTTCCACGACTGCACACTGTAATCAGTAGCAATCCCAACACACCACAAATGCACACACAATAGCACTGAAAGGCATAAATAGTGAATTCTGCATGGTTAATTACGAAGCAAAATGTATAGTCCAAAACCGTAAAACACCTATAACCTAAAATGCACACGTCAATTCCCACGACTGCACACTGTAAACAGTAGGAACCCCAACACACCATAAATGCACACACAGAATTACTGAAAGGCATACATAGTGAATACTAAACAGTTAAATACGAAGTAAAATGTATAGTCCAACAAAGAATACATGAACAACTTATGCAACACTATACCATTGCACTAAAGATGAAAAGGGATGTGGGTAACAAACCCCCAACCCCCACCCCATAGATGTATCCCCCCTAAAATGCACACATCAAGAGACACGGCTGCACAGAGTGTGAAAATTTGAAATGAGAACAAGAGTGCACACGCATAAGTACAAAAAGGCACCAAACCTTACTAAGATCTGCATCATTAGGACCATTCGAATGAGCATCTTCACCACCATCACCTGCCCTGCCATTGCCACCACCCAAAGCCCCATCAACCACAACATCACACAAACGTGGCTCCACAGTCCTAAGCCCAAACCCACCACCTCTAATCTCCGCAAACTCACGCCCGCACAGCAGCTTACGTGTTCAACCAGAAATGGCTGGAACTGATCTAGCGACACTCCTAGCCCCAAACGAAACACGATCCACATAGAACATCTACAAAAGACACAAGTGCACACATAAAAAAGAAGCACACCACCAAAAGAAAAGCCAACACAGAAGAAAGAAAATAGAGATACTACAGTCAAGAATAAGATGGGACCAATATAACGTTGGCGGGGATTTTTCAACCACGCCGCACGAGTCTCAACAAAACTATCCAGGAGAAACTTGCACTAGTTCAATTCTCCAATCTTCTCAACCTCCTCAAACTCATTTGTGATCATCTGGTAGGCGTATCCATTATTCATGCACTCAATCAAAGTGATCACCATCAAAGTAGTAAAATGGCGCTTAAACCACTCACACCCGTCTGTCAAACTAGCCATCTCTAACGCTATCTTTTTAGGCGTAATCTCATGGGACGTCGTACCAAACTTCCCCCTCAAGCACAGCAAAAATTTACTAACATCATTGTTACCACGCTTGGTGATCGTGACCCGACCCCTAGGAAGCCCAAGCGTGGCCTCTACACCCTCTTCTTGAATTGGCAACGAGACACCATTCCCCATGCGCAAAGACATCGTCTCGGGATCAAAATTCTAAAGCAACCACCGGCCCATACGCCCAGGCGTCTACACAACCTCCAAGTCTAGCAACTTCCCAAACCCCAAAGCACGCACTGCTCCTTGCTGTCGTCGTGAGAATTTCTTACGGGCCTTAACCAGTACGCGAGCCGAACACCTTGTAGTTAAACTACCGAAACGAGCAGCCTCCTCAGGAGTTAACTCATACTCCCAAGCATCACCATCATCGTCGTCCTGTTGCCCCCGTGCCTCAACCTCAGGTTCAGGTTGTTCCTCTGAAAGTTAAAAACAACACCACACCAAATGAGTACACCTTAAACACAAGAACACACATATAACAATACACTGGGGTGAACCCACTAAAAATCACACCTGCACACGAATACATAGAAAAAAAACTGAAATGCCAACACTACGCGAGTGCACACGCAAGGGAACTAAAAGGCCCACAGCATGAAAACTACATAGTTCGGTACGGAACCTAACAAAAGTGATACTAGTTTTCCAACATTTTGCACTAGCAAATTTGATTATGATTTTGTAATTGTGTAAGGCATGGGATCCCTTTGTTAAAGCAAGATGATTTAGTTTAGATTAGATTAGATAGTTGGGATTATGGATTAAAAAGAACATTCCATTTCTGGACCCTCGACGTGAAATAATAAATGGATTAAAAAACTTAACCCAACAACTCGATTATACTATTAGTGATGTGGAATAAATAGATCAAAACATTAATATAATATTAATTGTATGACAAAAATGCATACATATTATGAGATGTGCACTATACTTCAGTTCATTTAAATTAATAATTACATAAATAAGTTCAAACAAGTTATAACAATTTAAATGCACACTCCTACACCACCACTGCACAGAGTAGCAAAATTGGAATGCCACCACAGCACCGGTGCACACACTGAAGTACTAACAGGCACACATGGCTAGAAAGAGCATAATTTGATTAAAAAAAAAACTAACATTCTCTGTTTTGGTTCCCGGTAAAAAAATAAACTTGCAAACAAACAAACAACCCATAAGTGTTCTTGGCCATCAAGCTCTACTCCACTGCCAATGTCAAGCTCTACAAAGCAACCCTAAACTCATGCGACAACAACAAATGCTAACAATGTAAAACCCCCTCAAACAATAAACAAAACCTTTGGGAGATGGCGGCACCCCACAACACCAAACTAAAAAAAAAAAAAAAAAAAAAAAACCCAAAACAACATCAACCGCTTATGGAAGACATAGCAACATAAAAAAACCCTACAACTCATAGAACACCAAAAATGCCGCCAATACGCTTGGAATCTGAGCAAAAAAAAAAAACCGACCTTGAACGGCGGATGAGCTCGCCGCCGGACGTGCGCGCTTGGGGTTCCGACCACCAGCACCAGCCATCCCAACAAGAAAAAACCGAGTGAAAGAAGAAGAGAGTACAACCGTGGTCAGAGAGGGAGCAGCGAACGACTAGACCAGAGCGTTTGCGAAGCTTCGAAAATCCCTGATCAAATCCGACAAATCTGATTCTAATAAGACCTCTCACACACGTGCACTAAAATATTTGCCTAAAATACCCTTACTAGAGGAATAAACAAGTGCCCAAGCATTAAAATAAAATTTCAAAATAAACAAATATACACCATAGATTAATTTAAATCAACGACTCAGATCAGTTCCTACGTTCCTACCTAAAGATGGGTTCCCATACGATTCTTATTCTATATATATATATATATATATATATATATATATATATATATATATATACATACACATACATACATATATATATATATATATATACACATACATACATACATATATATATATATACACATACATATACATATATACATACATATATATATATACATATATACATACATATATATGTGTGTGTATACATATATATGTATGTATGTATGTGTATATATATATATATGTATGTATGTATGTGTATATATATATATATGTATGTATGTATGTGTATATATATATATATGTATGTATGTATGTGTATATATATATATATGTATGTATGTGTATATATATATGTATATATATACATATATCAAAAAACTTAATAAGTCTCAATCAAGGTTATATCCTTGATTTATGTCCCTCTTTCTATATGTTAATAAATTTGTACATTTTACTTTAAATGTTGTATACTTCAATGTTATTAGACAAAATTGTCCCTACTACATTGTTATTATACAAAACTACCCTTACACCGTTATAACACCGTTAGTTTACACGAGATTCATAGCGTTTGTGCTTATTGTCTAGATGTTCACGCTTCAACCTACTTTTGAAATCTCTCCATCTCATGCCCAATATTAAAACATTAATAAATATAAATAATTAAAATTTTTAATTATAATTATATACACAAATATAGTATATGTATTTTATACACACACACATATATATATAGTTTACCATGTATTGAAATTTAATTAAAATATAATCAACCATTAAATTAATTATATAATATTTTACTAAAATGATAATAAGGAATAGGAAAATGATATGATAGATATAGGTGTATGATAATAATGATGGAGTTAAAAACTA